>NW_023329859.1:0-29647 GCF_011100685.1 Canis lupus familiaris | reverse complement strand
GACAACCTGCAGGCCATGCAGTGGAACCATGTCCCGATGATGCCCAGGTAGGGAGAGTCACCAGGTCCAAATGAGGCCAGATGGAGCATATTCACTAGGTCCAGGTGAGGCCAGTTGAGGACCAGTGTCACCAGACCTGGTTGAGGCCTAGAGGGGTACCAGAATCACCTGTTCCAGGTGCCATCCAGATGGGTCCAGAGTCACCAGGTCAGGGTGATGCCCAGAGAGGTTCCAGAGTCATCATGTCCAGGTGAGGCTCAGGTGTGGAACAGAGTATCCAGGTCATAATGGTCCACAGGTGAGACAAGGTCACCAGATCTGGGGTGAGGCCCAGTTAGGATCAGAAGTCACCAGTTCAGTTGAGGCCAAGAGGAGTCCACAGCAATCAGGTCCAGGTGGGTAGGTAAGAAAGTCAACAGGACTGGGTGAGGCCCAGATGGGAACAGATTCACAAGGTCCCGGTGATTCCCAGGTGGTGACCAGGGTTACCAGGTGCGGGTGAGGAACAGGTAAGGACCAGATTCACCAGGTCCAAGTGAGGCCCACGTGGGGACCTGTGTCACCAGGTATGGGTGAGCCCCAGGTGGCAACCCCACTCACTAGGTCCACGTGAGGCCAACCTGGAGGCCATGCAGACGAACCGTGTCCCCGTGATGCCCAGGTAGGGACCAGAGTTACCAGGTCCAGCTGAGGCCAACCTGCAGGCCATGCAGTGGATCCATGTCCCGATGATGCCCAGGTAGGGACCAGAGTCACAGGTCAAATGTGGCCGATGGAGCATATTCACTAGGTCCAGGTGCGGCCCAGTTGTGGAGCAGTGTCCCCAGAACTTGTTGAGGCCTAGAGGGGCCCAGAGTCACCTGGTCCAGGTGACATCCAGATGGAGACCAGAGTCACAGGTCAGGGTTAGGCCCAGAGTGGTTCCAGAGTCATCATGTCCAGGTGAGGCTCAGGTCTGGAACAGAGTCACCAGGTACCAATGATGCCCAGGTGAGGACCAGAGTGACCAGGTCGGGTGACGCACAGGAGGATCAGAGTCACCAGGTCCAGGTGAGGCCAAGAAAGAGTCCACAGCAATCAGGTCCAGGTGGGGAACAAAGTCACCAGGACAGGGTGAGGACCAGATGGGGAACCAGATTCATTCATTAGGTCCAGGTGAGGCCCAGGTGTGACCAGAGTCCCAGGGTCTGGGAGAGGCCCAGGTACGGACCAGATTCACCACGTCCAAGAGGCCCACGTGGGGACCTGAGTCACCAGGTATGGGTGATGCTCAGGTGGCAACCCCACTCACCAGGTCCAGGTGAGGCCAGCCTGCAGGCCAGAGTCACCAGATATAGGTGATGCCTAGTGGGGACAGGAATCACCAGGTAAACCTGAGTCTACAAGAACACCACAGACACCAGATCCAGGTGTGGTTCATGTGGGAACGAGAGTCACCAGGTCCAGGTGAGACCCAGGTGGGGACCACAGTCACCAGGTCCAGATTGAGGACAAGGTGGGCGACCAGTGTCATCAGAACCAGTTGAGGCCAAAGTGTGGAGTAAAGTTATCATGTCCAGGTGAGGCCGAGTTGTGGAACAGAGTAACAATGTCCCATTGTGCCAGGTGCGAAAAGAGTCACAAGGTCCAGACGAGGCCTAAGTGAGGAGTAGATTCACTAGGTCCTGTTGAGGCCCGTTGAAGAATAGTGTCCCCAGCACAGGGGGAGTCCCAGAGGGGACCAGAGGCACTCGGTACTGGTGATATCCAGGTGGGGACCAGAGTCACCACGTCAGAGTGAGGCCCAGGGGGACGAGTATCACTAGGTCCAGATGAAAGCCCCTATGTGTAACTAAGAAACCAGGTCCCATGATGCCCATATGAGGACCTGAGTACCAGGTGAAGTTGAGGTCCCTGTGGGAACCAGTCACCTCCTCCAGGTGAGGCCATGTGGGACCACAGTAACCAGTTCCAGGTGAGGCCCAGGTATATAGAGACTATCCAGGTCCCAATGATGCCTAGGTAAGGTCCTGAGTCAACAGGTCAAGGAGAGCCCAAAATATGATCAGAGTCATTGAGTTCCAGGTGAGGCCAGATGGAGACCACAGGAACCAGGTCCAGGAGAGCCCCATATGGGAACCAGAGACACCAGATCCAGGTGAGGTCCAGGTGGGACCCAGTCACAAGGTCCAGGTGAGGCGCAGGTGGCAACAGGATTCACCAAGTCCAGGTGAGGCCCAGGTGGCGATCAGTCAGCAGATCCAGGTGAGGACCAGCTAAGGACCAGATTCACCAGGCCCAGGTGAAGCCCAAGGGTGACCAGCGTCACCAGGTAAGGGTGAGGCCCAGAGGGGAACCAGAGTAACCAGTTTAGTTTGAGGCCCAGAATGGGACCAGAGGTCCTGGTCAAAGTGAGGCCCAGGTGTGGAATAGAGTATCCAGGTCCCAATGATGCCTGGGTGAGGACCAGAGTCACTAGGGCCATGCAGACCAGATGGGGAACAGAATCACTTGGTCCCGGTGAGGCATAGAATAAGACCACAGTCAGCAGTATCAGTGGAGCCACTTGTGGGAACCAGAGCCACTCTATCCAGCTGAGCCCCAGGTCCATGTGAGGCCCACGTGAGGATCAGATTCATCAGGTTGAACTGAGGCATAGCTGGGGACAAGAGTCACCAGGTTGGTGTGCGGCCTAGGTGGGACAAGATTCAGCAGAGTACTGAGTTAGGACCAAGTGGGGACGAGAGATACCAGGTCCATGAGAGGCCAAACTGAGGACCAGAGTCACCAGATCCAAGTGAGGTCCATGTTGGAAAGAGAGTCACCAGGTCCAGGTGAGGTCCAGGTGGGGACCAGAGTCACCAGATCCAGGTGAAGTCCCGGACGACAATCACCAGTTACAGGTGAGGACCAGGTGGAGCCAGAGTCACCTGGTACAGAAGAGGCCAAAGTCAGGACCAGAGTTACCAGGATCAGGGCAGTCCCAGTGGGGAATAGAGTAACCATGTCCCAATGATTCCCAGGTAGAACCAGAGTCACCAGTTCCAGATGAGGTGGAGGTGGGGAGCATATTCACTAGGTCCCGGTGAGGCCCAGTTGAGGACCAGAGTCACCAGGTCACGTTGAGGCCTAGAGGGGTACCAGATTCACCTGGTCTTGGTGACATCCAGATGGGGCCCATGTCACCATGTCAGGCTGAGGCCCAGAGGGGATCCAGAGTCATCATGTCCAGGTGAGGCTCAGGTGTGGAACAGAGTATCCAGGTCATAATGGTCCACAGGTGAGGACCAGAGTCACCAGATCTGGGTGAGGCCCAGTAAGGATCAGAGTCAGCAGTTCCAGGTGAAACCAAGTAGGAGTCCACAGCAAACAGGTCCAGGTGAGGCCAACCTGCAGGCCATGCAGTGGAACCATGTCCCGATGATGCCCAGGTAGGGACCAGAGTTACCAGGTCCAGTGAGCCAACCTGCAGGCCATGCAGTGAACCATGTCCCGATGATGCCCAGGTAGGACCAGGGTCACCAGGTCCAATGAGGCCCAGATGGAGCATATTCACTAGGTCCAGGTGAGGCCCAGTTGAGGACCAGAGTCACCAGATCTGGTTGAGGCCGAGGGGTACAAGAATCCCTGGTCCAGGTGACATCCAGATGGGGACCACAGTCACCAGGAAGGTGAGGCCCAGAGAGGTTCCAGAGTCATCATGTCCAGGTGAGGCTCAGGTGTAGAACAGAGTCACCGGGTACCATGATGCCCAGGTGAGGACCAGAGTCACCAGGTCTTGGTGACGCGCAGATAGATCAGAGTCACCAGTTACAGGTGAGGCCAAGAAGGAGTCCACAGCAATCAGTCCAGGTGGGGAACAAAGTCACCAGGACTGGGTGAGGCCCTGGGGACCAGATTCACCAGGTCCAGGTGATTCCCAGGTGGTGACCAGAGACCCGGGGCTGGGAGACGACCAGGTAAGGACCAGATTCACCAGGTCCAAGAGGCCCAAGCGGGGACCTGTGTCCCCAGGTACGGGTGAGGCACAGGTTGCAACCAAACTCACCAGGTCCAGGAGAGGCCATCCTTCGCGCCATGCAGAGGAACCGTGTCCCGATGATGTACATGTAGGAACCAGAGTTACCAGGTCCAGGTGATGCCAACCTGCAGGCCATGCAGTGGAACCATGTCCCGATGATGCCCAGGTAGGGACCAGAGTCACCAGGTCCAAATGAGGCCCAGATGGAGCATATTCACTAGGTCCAGGTGAGGCCCAGTAGAGGACCAGAGTCACCAGATCTGGTTGAGGCTCAGAGGGGTACCAGAATCACCTGGTCCAGGTGACATCCAGATGGGGACCAGAGTCACCAGGACAGGGTGAGGCCCAGAGAGGTTCCAGAGTCATCATGTCCAGGTGAGGTTCAGGGGTGGAACTGAGTCACCAGGTACCAATGATGCCCAGATGAGGACCAGAGTCACCAGATCTGGGTGACGCGCAGATAGGATCAGAGTCACCAGTTCCAGGTGAGGCAAAGAAAGAGTCCACAGCAATCAGTTCCAGGTGGGGAACAAAGTAACCAGGACTGGGTGAGGCCCAGATGGGGACCAGTTCACCTTGTCCAAGTGAGGCCCAGGTGATGACCAGAGTCCCCAGGTTGGGAGAGAAGAAGAGGTAAGGACCAGATTCACCAGGTCCAAGAGGCCCACGTGGGGACCTGAGTCACCAGGTATGGGTTAGCCACAGGTGGCAATCCCACTCACCAGGTCCAGGTGAGGCCAACCTGCAGGCCATGTGCGGAACCATGTCCCGATGATGCCCAGGTAGGGACGACAGTCACCAGGTCCAAATGAGGCCCAGATGGAGCATATTCACTAGGTCCAGGTGAAGCCAATTGAGGACCAGAGTCACCAGAACTGGTTGAGGCCTAGAGGGGTACCAGAATCACCTGGTCCAGGTTACATCCTAATGGGGACCAGAGTCACCAAGTCAGGTGAGGCCATGCTTAGGATAAGAGTCACCAGTTACAGGTGAGGCCCAGGTGAGCCAGAGTCACCTGGTACAGAAAATGCCAAAGTCAGACCAGTGTTACAAGGATCAGGTCACTCCCAGTGGGGAATAGAGTAACCATGTCCCGATGATGCCCACGTAGAACCAGAGTCATCATGTCCAGATGAGGCGCAGTTGGGGAGCATATTCACTAGGTCCCGGGCAGACCCAGTTGAGGACTAGAGTCACCAGGTTTGGTTGAGCCTAGAGGGGTACCAGATTCACCTGGTTAGGTGACATCCAGATGGGGACCAGAGTAACCATGTCAGGGTGAGGCCCAGAGGGGATCCAGAGTCATCATGTCCAGGTGAGGCTCAGGTGTGGAACAGAGTATCCAGGTCATAATGGTCCACAGGTGAGGACCAGAGTCACCAGATCTGGAAGAGGCCCAGTTAGGATCAGAATTACCACTTCCAGGTGAGGCCAAGAAGGTGTCCACAGCAATCAGGTCCAGGTGGGGAACAAAGTCACCAGGACTAGGTGATGCCCAGGTGGTGACCAGATTTACCAGTTCCGGGTGAGGACTAGGTAAGGACCACATTCACCAGGTTCAAGTGAGGCCCACGTGGGGACCTGTGTCACCAGGCATGGGTAAGACCCACGTGGGAACCCCACTCACCAGGTCAAATGAGGCGAACCTGCAGGCCATGCAGAGGAACCATGTCCCGATGATGCCCAGTAGGGACCAGAGTTACCAGGTCCAGGTGAGGCCAACCAGCAGGCCATGCAGTGGAACCATTTCCCGATGATGCCCAGTGAGTGACCAGAGTCACCAGGTCCAAATGAGGCCCAGATGGAGCATATTCACTAGGTCCAGGTGAGGCCCAGTTGAGGAAAAGAGTCACCAGATCTGGTTGAGGCCTAGAGGGGTACCAGAATCACCTGGTCCAGGTGACATCCAGATGGGGATCAGATCACCAGGTCAGGGTGAGACCCAGAGAGGTCCCAGAGACATCATGTCCAGGTGAGGCTCAGGTGTGGAACAGAGTAACCAGGTACCAATGATGCCCAGGTGAGGACCAGAGTCAACAGGTCTGGGTGACGCACAGATAGGATCAGAGTCACCAGTTCCAGGTGAGGCTAAGAAAGAGTCCAGAGCAATCAGGTCCAGGTGGGGAACATAGTCACCAGGACTGGGTGAGGCCCAGATGGGGGCCAGATTCACCAGGTCAAGGTGAGGCCCAGGTTGTGACCAGATTCCCCGGGTCTGGGAGAAGACCAGGTAAGGACCAGATTCACCAGGTCCAAGAGGCCCACGTGGGGACCTGAGTCACCAGGTATGGGTAAGGCCCACGTGGCATCCCACTAACAAAGTCCATGTGAGGCCAACCTGCAGGCCAGAGTCACCAGATTCAGGTGAGGCCCAGGTATATAAGAGAGTATCCAGGTCCCAATGATGCCTGGGTCAGACCAGAGTCACTAGGGCCATGCAGGCCCAGATGGGGAACAGAATCACTAGGTCCTGGTGAGGCATACAATAAGACCACAGTCACCAGTATCAGGTGAGATCCTTGTGGGAACAAGAGCCACTCTAACAAGCTGAGTCCCAGATCCATGTGAGGCCCACGTGAGGACCAGATTCATCAGGTCGAATTGAGGCATAGCTGGGGACAAGAGTCACCAGGTCTGGGTGAGGGCAAACTGAGGACCAGTGTCACCAGATCCAGGTGAGGTCCAGGTGGGGACCAGAGTCACCAGATCCAGGTGAAGCCCAGGTGGGGACCAGAGTCACTAGGTCCAGATGAGGCCCAGGTGAGGACCAGAGTTACCAGGTACACGTGAGGCCCCGGTGGGGATCAGAGGCAACAGGTACATGTGGGGCCGCCTTGGGGACCATGGTCAACACGTCTACTTGAGACCCAGGTGTGGAACACAGTAAGCAGGTCCAGGTGAGTCCCCGGTGTTGACAAGAGTCACCACGTCCAGGTGAGGCTCAGGTGGGGACCAGGATCACCAGGTACAGGGGAGGCCCTTGAAAGAACCAGAGTCAACAGTTCGAGGTCAGGGCAGGTGGCAACCAGCGTCAGCAGGTCCAAGTCAGGCCAAAGTTGGATTCACAGTCACTAGGGCACGGTGAGACCCAGAGGGGGACCAGAGTCACCTGGTCCAGGTGAGGTCCAGTTGTGGAACACAGTCACCGGGTCCCAATTGTGCCCAGTTGAGGACCATGGTCATCAGGGCCAGGTGAGGCCCAGATGGGGACCGGAGTCCCCAAATCCAGGTGAAGCCCAGGTGGGGACCACAGTCACCAGATCCAGGGTAGTCTCAGGGGCAGACAAGAATCAGCAAAGTCCAGGTGAGGTGCAGGTGGCAACCACACTCAACAGGTCCCGGTGAGGCCCTGGTGGGGACCAGAGCCACGAGGTGCATGAGAAGCTAGAAACAGTGCAGCCGGCAGGTCCAAATGATGTCCATGTGGGAACGAGAATCACCAGTTACATTGAGGCCCAGATGGGGATCAGACTCACCATGTCCAGGTGAGACCGAGGTGGTAACCAGTGTCACCATGTCCATGTGTGGCGAGGTGAAGACCAGAGATAATAGGTCCGGCTGGGTCACTGTTAGTGAACAGTGTAACCATATCCTGATGCTACCCAGGTGGGTACGAGAAACACCAGGTCCTGGTGAGGCCCAGGTGAGAACAGAGACATGAGGACCAGGTGAGGTCCCGATGGGAACCACAGTCACCAGGTCTGGTGAGGCCATGATTTGGATCAGAGTCACCAGTTACAGGTAGGCCCAGGTGGAGCCAGAGTCACCTGGTACAGAAGAGGCCAAAGTCAGGAGCAGAGTTACCAGGATAAGGTCAGTCCCAGTGGGGAATAGAGTAACCATGTCCCGATGATGCCCAGGGAGAACCAGAGTCACCAGGTCCAGATGAGGCGCAGGTGGGGAGCATGTTCACTAGGTCCTGGTGAGGCCCAGTTGAGGACCAGAGTCTCCAGGTCAAGTTGAGGCCTAGAGGGGAACCAGGTTAACCTGGTCTAGGTGATATCCAGAAGGGGACCAGCGTCACCATGTCAGGGTGAGGCATAGAGGGGATCCAGAGTCATCATGTCCAGGTGAGTCTCAGGTGTGGAGCAGAGTATCCAGGTCATAATGGTCCACAGGTGAGGACCAGAGTGACCAGATCTGGGTGAGCGCAGATAGGATCAGAGTCACCACTTCCAGGTGAGGCCAAGAAAGAGTCCACAGAAATCAGGTCCAGGTGGGGAACAAAGTCACCAGGACTGGGTGAGGCCCAGATGGGGACCAGATTCACCAGGTCCAGGTGAGGCCCAGGTGTTGAGCAGAGTCCCTGGGTCTGGGAGAGGACCAGGTAAGGACCAGATTCACCAGGTTCAAGAGGCCCACGTGGGGAATTAGTCACCAGTTATGGGTTAGGCCCAGGTGGCAACCCCACTCACCAGGTCCAGGTGACGCCAAGCTGCAGGCCAGAGTCACCAGATCCAGGTGAGGCCCTAGTGGGGACCGGAGTCACCAGGTAAATGTGAGTCTACAAGAATACCACAGTCACCAGGTCCAGGTGTGGTTCATGTGGGAACGAGAGTCACCAGGTCCAGGTGAGACCCAGGTGGGGACCACAGTCACCAGGTGCAGTTTGTGGCTTACGTGGGGGGACCAGAGTCATCAGGACCATTTGAGGCCAAAGTGTGCAGCAAATTTATCATGTCCAAGTGAGGCCCAGTGGGGAACAGAGTAACCATGTCCCATTGATGCCAGGTGGGAAAAGAGTCACAAGGTCCAGATGAGGCCTAAGTGAGGAGTAGATTCACCAGGTCCTTTTGAGGCCCAGTTGAGGACCAGTGTCACCAGCTCCGGGTGAGTCCCAGAGGGGGACCAGAGTCACCCGGTTCTGGTGATATCCAGGTGTGGACCAGTCACCACGTCAGGGTGAGGCCCAGACGGGGACGAGAATCACTAGGTCCAGGTGAGTCCCCGATGGAGCTGAGAAACCAGGTCCCATGATGCCCATTTGAGGACCTGAGTCACCAGGTACAGGTGAGGTCCCTGTGGGAACCAGTGACCTCATCCAGGTGAGGCCCAGGTGGGACCACATTCATCAGGTCCAGGTGAGGCCCAGGTATATAAGAGAGTATCCGGGTTCCAATGATGCCCAGGTAAGGACCAGAGTCAACAGGTCCATGAGAGGCACAAATATGGATCAGAGTCATTGTGTTCCAGGTGAGGCCAGATGGAGACCACAGGAACCAGGTCCAGGAGAGCCCCATATGGGAACCAGAGACACCAGATCGAGGTGAGGTCCACGTGGGACCACAGTTACAAGGTCCAGGTGAGGCGCTGTTGGCACCAGGGTTCACCTAGTCCAGGTGAGGGCCAGGTGGCGACCAGTCACCAGATCCAGGTGCGGACCAGCTAAGGACCAGATTCACCAGGCCCAAGTGAAGCCCAAGGGGTGACCAGAGTCACCAGGTAAGGGTGAGGACCAGAGGGGGAACCAGAGTAACCAGTTTAGTTTGCGGCCCAGAATGGGACCAAAGGTCCCTGGTCAAAGTGAGGCCCAGGTTGGAATAGAGTATCCAGGTCCCAATGGTTCCTGGGTGAGGACCACAGTCACTAGGGCCATGCAGGCCCAGATGGGGAACAGAATCACTAGGTCCTGGTGAGGCATAGAATAAGACCACAGTCAGTAATATCAGGTGAGCCCCTTGTGGGAACCAGAGCCACTCAACCAGCTGAGTCCCAGGTCCATGTGAGGCCCACGTGAGGACCAGATTCATCAGGTCGAATTGAGGCATAGCTGGGGACAAGAGTCACCAGGTCTGGGTGCGGCCTAGGTGGGGCAAGATTCAGCAGTTCTGAGATAGGTCAAAGTGGGGAGAGAGACACCAGGTCCAGGTGAGGCCAAACTGAGGACCAGAGTCACCAGATCCAGGTGAGGTCCAGGTGGGGACCAGAGTCACTAGGTCCAGTGAGACCCAGGTGGGGACCAGAGTTACCAGTTACACGTGAGGCCCAGCTGGGGATCAGAGACAACAGGTCCATGTGAGGCCGGCTTGGGGATCATGGTCACAGGACTACTTGAGGCCCAGGTGTGGAACACAGTAAGCAGGTCCAGGTGAGTCCCCGGTGGTGACAAGAGTCACCACGTCCAGGTGAGGCCCAGGTGGGCACCAGGATCACCAGGTACAGGGGAGGCCCTTGAAAGAACCACAGTCAACAGTTCGAAATCAGACACAGGTGGCAACCAGGGTCAGAAGGTTCAAGTCAAGCCAAAGTGGGGTTCACAGTCACTACGGCACGGTGATACCCTGAGTGGGACCAGAGTCACCTGGTCCAGTTCAGGTCCAGTTGTGGAACACAGTCACCGGGTCGCAGGTTTGCCAGGTTGAGGACCATGGTCAACAGGGCCAGGTGAGGCCCAGATGGGGACCTGAGTCCCCAAAGCAGTGAAGCCGAGGTGGGGACCACATCACCATATCCAGGGTAGTCTCACGTGCAGACCAGAATCATCAGGTGCAGGTGAGGTGCAGGTGGCAACCAAACTCACCAGGTCCCGTGAGGCCCTGGTGGGGACCAGAGTCACGAGGTACATGAGAATCTAGAAACACTGCAGCCACCAGGACCACATGATGTACATTTGGGAACGAGAATCACCAGTTACCAGTGAGGACCAGGTGGGGATCCGACTCACAATGTCCAGGTGAGACCCATGTGGGAACCAGTGTCACCATGTCCAGTTGTGGCCCAGGTGAAGACCAGAGTTAATAGGTCCGGCTGGGTCACTGATAGTGAACAGTGTAACCATATCCTGATGCTACCCAGGTGGGTACCAGAGACACCAGGTCCTGGTGGCCCAGGTGGGACCAGAGACCTGAGGTCCAGGTGAGGTCCGATGAGAACCACAGTCACCAGGTCAGGTGAGGCCATGCTTTGGATCAGAGTCACTAGTTACTGGTGAGCCCAGGTTTGAGCCAGAGTCACCTGGTACAGAAGATGCCAACGTCAGGACCAGAGTTACCAGGATCAGGTCTGTCCCAGTGGGGAATAGAGTAACCATGTCCCGGTGATGCCCAGGTAGAACCAGAGTCACCAGGTCCAGATGAGGCGCAGGTGTGGAGCATTCACTAGGTCCGGTGAGGCCAGTTGAGGCCCAGAGTCACCAGACAAGTTGAGGCTAGAGGGTTCCAGATCACTGATCTAGGTGACATCCAGATGGGGACCAGAGCACCAGGTCAGGGAGAGGCCTAGAGGGTCCAGAGTCATCATGTCCAGGTAGGCTCAGGTGTGGAACAGAGTCACCAGGTCATAATGCCCAGGTGAGGCCCAGATCACCAGATCTGGGTGACCGCAGATAGGATCAGAGTCACCAGTTCCAGTGAGGCCAAGAAAGAGTCCACAGCAATCAGGTCCAGGTGGGGAACAAAGTCACCAATGGGTGAGGCCCAGATGGGGACCAGAATCACCAGGTCCAGGTGATTCCCAGGTGGTGACCATGGTACCAGGTCTGGAGAGGCCAGGTAAGGACCAGATTCACCAGGTCCAAGAGGCCCACGTGGGGACCTGAGTCACCAGGTATGGGTGACGCCCAGGTGTCAACCCCACTCACCAAGTCCAGGTGAGTCGAACCTGCAGGCCAGAGTCTCCAGATCGAGGTGAGGCCCTAGTGGGGACCTGAGTCACCTGGGAAATGTGAGTCTACAAGAACACCACAGTCACCAAGTCCAGGTGTGGTTCATGTAGGAACGAGAGTCACCAGGTCCAGGGAGACCCAGGTGGGAACACAGTCACCAGGTCCCTATTGAGGCCTAGGTGGGGGACGAGAGTCATCAGGACCAGTTGAGGCCAAAGAATGGAGCAAAGTTATCATGTCCAGGTGAGGCCCAGGTGGGGAACAGAGTAACAATGTCCCATTGATGCCAGGTGGGAAAAGAGTCAAGGTCAGACGAGGCCAAGTGAAGAGTAGATTCATCAGGTCCTGTTGAGGCCTAGTTGAGAACCAGTGTCCACAGCTCCGCTGAGTCTCAGAGGGAGACCAGAGTCACCCGGTTCTGGTGATATCCAGGTGGGGACCAGAGGTCACCACGTCAGGGTGAGGCCCAGAGGGGAAGGTGAATCTTAGGTCCAGGTGAGGCCCCTATGTGGAAACTGAGAAAAACCAGGTCCCATAATGCCCATATGAGGACCTGAGTCACCAGGACCAGGTGAGGTCCCTGTGGGAACCAGTCACCTCATCCAGGTGAGGCCAAGGGTGGGACCTCTATCACCGGTCCAGGTGAGGCCCAGGTATATAAGAGAGTATCCAGGTCACAATGATGCCCAGGTAAAGACCAGAGTCAACAAGTTGCAGGAGAGGCAACAAATATGGATCAGAGTCATTGTGTTCCAGGATAGGCCAGATGGAGACCACAGGAACCAGGTCAGGAGAGCCCCAAATGGGAACCAGAGCCCCCAGATCCAGGTGAGGTCCACGTGGGACCACAGTCACAAGTCCAACTGAGGCCCAGGTGGCAACAGGATTCACCAAGTCCAGGAGAGGTCCAGGGGGCGGGACAAGTCACCAGATCCAGGTGCGGACCACCTAAGGACCAGATTCACCAGGCCCAAATGAAGCCCAAGGGGTGACCAGAGGCACCAGGTAAGGGTGAGGCCAGAGGGGGAACCAGAGTAACCAGATTAGTTTGAGGTCCAGAATGGGACCAGAGGTCCCTGGTCAAAGTGAGGCCAAGTGGGATTAGAGTATCCAGGTCGCATGATGCCTGGGTGAGTACCAGAGTCACTAGGGCCATGCAGGCCCAGATGGGGAACAGAATCACTAGGTCCTGATGAGGCATAGAATAAAACCACAGTCACCAGTATCAGGTGACCCCTTGTGGGAACCAGATCCACTCTATCCAGCTAAGTCACAGGTCCAGCTGAGTGCCAGGTCCATGTGAGGCAAACGTGAGGACCAGATTCATCAGTGGAATTGAGGCAAAGGTTGGGACAAGAGTCACCAGGTATGGATGTGGCCAGGTTGGGGCAATATTCAGCAGTTCTGAGTTAGGTTCAAGTGGGGACGAGAGACACCAGGTCCAGGTGAGGCCAAACTGAGGACCAGAGTCACCAGATCCAGGTGAGGTCCATGTTGTAAAGAGAGTCACCAGGTCCAGGAGAGGTCCAGGTGGGGACCAGTGTCAACGGATCCAGGTAAGTCCAGGTGGGGACCTGAGTCACCAGATCCAGGTGAAGCCCAGGTGGAGACAGAGTCTCTAGGACCAGATGAGACCCAGGTGAGGACCAGAGTTCCCAGGTACACTTGAGGCCCCGGTGGGGATCAGGGCAATAGGTCCATGTGAGGCCGGCTTGGGGACCATGGTCAACAAGTTACTTGAGGCCCAGGTGTGGAACACAGTAAGCAGGTCCTGGTGAGTCCCCGGTGGTGACAAGAGTCACCACGTCCAGGTGAGGCCCAGGTGGGGGAACAGGATCACCAGGTACAGGGGGGCCCTTGAAAATACCAGAGTCAACAGTTCGAGGTTAGACGCAGGTGGCAACCAGGGTCAGCAGGTCAAAGTCAGGCCAACGTGGGGTTCACAGTCACTAGGCACGGTGAAACCCAGAGGCGGACCAGAGTCACCTGGTCCAGGTGACGTCCAGTTTGGAACACAGTCACCGGGTCCCAATTTTGCCCAGTTGAGGACGATAGTCAACAGGGCCAGGTGAGGCCCAGATGGGGACCGGAGTCCAAATATCCAGGTGAAGCCCAGATGGGGACCACAGTCAGTAGATCCAGGGTAGTCTCAGGTGCAGACCATAATCACCAGGTCCAAGTGAGATGCAGGTGGCAACAACATTCCCCAGGACCCAGTGAGGCCCTGGCGGGGACCAGAGTCACAAGGTACATGGAAGCTAGAAACACTGCAGCCACCAGGTCCACATGATGTCCATGTGGCCGGAGAATCAGCAGTTACACAGAGGACCAGGGGGTATCTGACTCACCATGTCAAGTTGAGACCCAGGTGGGATCCAGTGTCACCATGTCCAGGTGTGGCCCAGGTGAAGACCAGAGTAAATAGGTCCGGCTGGGTCACTGTTAGTGAACAGTGTAACCATATCCTAATGCTACCCAGGTGTGTACCGGAGACACCAGGTCCTGGTGAGGCCCAGGTGGGACCAGAGACATGAGGTCCAGGTAAGATCCCGATGGGAACCACAGTCACCAGGTCAGGTGAGGCCATGCTTAGGATCAGAGTTTCCAGTTACAGGTGAGGCCCAGGTGGAGCCAGAGTGACCTGGTACAAAAGAGGCCAAAGACAGGACCAGAGTTACTAGGATCAGGTCAGTCCCATTGGGGAATAGAGTAACCATGTCCCGAGGATGCCCAGGTAGTACCCGAGTCACCACGTCCAGATGAGGCGCAGGTGAGGAGCATCTTCACTAGTCCAGGTGAGGCCCAGTTGAGGACCAGAGTCACCAGGTCTGGTTGAGGCCGACAGGGGTACCAGATTCACCTGGTCTAGGTGACATCCAGATGGGGACAGAGTCACCATGTCAGAGTGAGGCCCAGAGAGGATCCAGAGTCATTATGTCCAGGTGAGGCTCAGGTGTGGAACAGAGTATCCAGGTCATAGGGTCCGCAGGTGAGGACCAGAGTCACAGATCTGGGTGAGGCCCAGTTAGGATCAGACTCACCAGTTCCAGGTGAGGCCCAAAAGGAGTCCACAGCAATCAGGTCCAGGTGGGGAGCAAAGTCACCAGGACTGGGTGAGGCCCAGATGGCGACCATTCTCCAGGTCCAGGGGATTCCCAGGTGGTGACCAGAATTACCAGATTCACCAGGTCCAAGAGGCTCAAGTGGGGACCTGAGTCACCAGGTATGGGTGAGGTCCAGGTGGCAACCCCACTCACCAGGTCCAGGTGAGGCCAAACTGAGGACCAGAGTCACCAGATGCAGGTCAGGTCCAGGTGGGGACCAGAGTCACCAGATCCAGGTGAAGTCCAGGTGGGGACCAGAGTCATCAGATCCAGGTGAAGCCCAGGTGGGGACCGAATCACTAGGTCCAGATGAGGCGAATGTGAGGACCAGAGTTGCCAGGTATACGTGAAGCCCCGGTGGGGATCAGAGGCAACAGGTCCATGTGAGGCCGGCTTGGGGACCATGGTCAACAGGTCTACTTGAGGCCCAGGTGTGGAACACAGTAAGCAGATCCAGGTGACTTCCCGGTGGTGACAAGAGTCACCAGGTCCAGGTGAGGCCCATGTGGGCACCAGGATCACCATGTCCAGGGGGACGCCCTTGAAAGGACCAGTGTCAACATTCGAGGTCAGGCGCAGGTGGCAACCAGGGTCAAAGGTCCAAGTCATGCCAAAGTGGGGTTCACAGTCACTACGGCACGGTGAGACCCAGAGGCGGAACCAGAGTCACCTGATCCAGGTGAGGTCCAGTTGTGGAACGCAGTCACCGGGTCCCAAATTTGCCCAGTTGAGGACGATAGTCAACAGGGCCAGGTGAGGCCCAGATGGGGACCGGAGTCCAAATATCCAGGTGAAGCCCAGATGGGGACCACAGTCAGTAGATCCAGGGTAGTCTCAGGTGCAGACCATAATCACCAGGTCCAAGTGAGATGCAGGTGGCAACAACATTCCCCAGGACCCAGTGAGGCCCTGGCGGGGACCAGAGTCACAAGGTACATGAGAAGCTAGAAACACTGCAGCCACCAGGTCCACATGATGTCCATGTGGGCCGGAGAATCAGCAGTTACACAAGAGGACCAGGTGGGTATCTGACTCACCATGTCAAGTTGAGACCCAGGTGGGATCCAGTGTCACCATGTCCAGGTGTGGCCCAGGTGAAGACCAGAGTAAATAGGTCCGGCTGGGTCACTGTTAGTGAACAGTGTAACCATATCCTATGCTACCCAGGTGTGTACCGGAGACACCAGGTCCTGGTGAGGCCCAGGTGGGACCAGAGACATGAGGTCCAGGTAAGATCCCGATGGGAACCACAGTCACCAGGTCAGGTGAGGCCATGCTTAGGATCAGAGTTCCAGTTACAGGTGAGGCCCAGGTGGAGCCAGAGTGACCTGGTCCAAAAGAGGCCAAAGACAGGACCAGAGTTACTAGGATCAGGTCAGTCCCATTGGGGAATAGAGTAACCATGTCCCGAGGATGCCAGGTAGTACCCGAGTCACCACGTCCAGATGAGGCGCAGGTGAGGAGCATCTTCACTAGTCCAGGTGAGGCCCAGTTGAGGACCAGAGTCACCAGGTCTGGTTGAGGCCGACAGGGGGTACCAGATTCACCTGGTCTAGGTGACATCCAGATGGGGACCAGAGTCACCATGTCAGAGTGAGGCCAGAGAGGATCCAGAGTCATTATGTCCAGGTGAGGCTCAGGTGTGGAACAGAGTATCCAGGTCATAGTGGTCCGCAGGTGAGGACCAGAGTCACCAGATCTGGGTGAGGCCCAGTTAGGATCAGACTCACCAGTTCCAGGTGAGGCCCAAAAGGAGTCCACAGCAATCAGGTCCAGGTGGGGAGCAAAGTCACAGGACTGGATGAGGCCCAGATGGCGACCAGATTCTCCAGGTCCAGGGGATTCCCAGGTGGTGACCAGAATTACCAGATTCACCAGGTCCAAGAGGCCCAAGTGGGGACCTGAGTCACAGGTATGGGTGAGGTCCAGGTGGCAACCCCACTCACCAGGTCCAGGTGAGGCCAAACTGAGGACCAGAGTCACCAGATGCAGGTCAGGTCAGGTGGGGACCAGAGTCACCAGATCCAGGTGAAGTCCAGGTGGGGACCAGAGTCATCAGATCCAGGTGAAGCCCAGGTGGGGACCAGAGTCACTAGGTCCAGATGAGGCGAATGTGAGGACCAGAGTTGCCAGGTATACGTGAAGCCCCGGTGGGGATCAGAGGCAACAGGTCCATGTGAGGCCGGCTTGGGGACCATGGTCAACAGGTCTACTTGAGGCCAGGTGTGGAACACAGTAAGCAGATCCAGGTGACTTCCCGGTGGTGACAAGAGTCACCAGGTCCAGGTGAGGCCATGTGGGCACCAGGATCACCATGTCCAGGGGACGCCCTTGAAAGAACCAGTGTCACAGTTCGAGGTCAGGCGCAGGTGGCAACCAGGGTCAACAGGTCCAAGTCATGCTAAAGTGGGGTTCACAGTCACTACGGCACGGTGAGACCAGAGGGGGACCAGAGTCACCTGATCCAGGTGAGGTCCAGTTGTGGAACACAGTCACCGGGTCCCAAATTTGCCCAGTTGAGGACGATAGTCAACAGTGCCAGGTGAGTCCCAGATGGGGACCGAAGTCCCCAAATCCAGGTGAAGCCCAGGTGGGGACTACAGTCACCAGATCCAGGGTAGTCTCAGGTGCAGACCAGAATCACCAGGTCCAGGTGAGGTGCAGGTGGCAACCACACTCACCAGGTCCCGGTGAGGCCCTAGTGGGGACCAGAGTCACGAGGTATATGAGAAGCTAGAAAAACTGCAGCCACCAGGTCCACATGATGTCCATGTGGGAATGAGAATCACCAGTTACAGGTGAGGACCAGGCGGGGATCCGACTCACCATGTTCAGGTCAGACCAAGTGGTACCAGTGTCACCATGTCCAGGTGTGCCCCAGGTGAAGACCAGAGTTAATAGGTCCGGCTGGGTCACTGTTAGTGAAGAGTGTAACCATATCCTGATGCTACCCAGGTGGGTACCAGAGACACCAGGTCCTGGTGAGGAGGTGGGACCAGAGACATGAGGTCCAGGTGAGGTCCCGATGGGAACAACAGTCACCAGGTCAGGTGAGGCCATGCTTAGGATCAGAGTCACCAGTTACAGGTGAGGCCCAGGTGGAGCCAGAGTCACCCGGTAGAGAAGATGCCAAAGTCAGGACAGAGTTACCAGGATCAGGTCAGTCCCAGTCGGGCATACAGTAACATTGTCCCGATAATGCCCAGGTAGAACCCGAGTCACCACGTCCAGATGAGGCGCAGGTGGGGAGTATTCACTAGGTCCCGGTGAGGCCCAGTTGAGTCCAGATCACCCGGTCTAGTTGAGGCCTAGAGGGGTACCATATTCACCTGGTCTAGGTGACATCCAGATGGGGACCAGAGTCACCATGTCAGAGTGAGGCCCGAGGGGATCCAGAGTCATCATGACCAGTGACTCTCAGGTGTGGAAAAGAGTATCCGGGTCATAATGGTCCACAAGGAGGACCAGAGTCACCAGATCGGATGGACCCAGTTAGGATCAGAGTCACCAGTTCCAGGTGAGGCCAAGAAGGTGTACACAGCAATCAGGTTCAGTGGGGAACAAAGTCACCAGGACTGTGTGAGGCCAAGATGGGGACCAGATTCACAAGGTCCAGGTTATTCCCAGGTGTGGACCAGAGTTACCAGTTCCGGGTGAGGACCAGTTAAGGACGAGATTCACCAGGTCCAAGTGAGATCCACGTGGGACCTTGTCACAATGTATGTGTGAGGCGCAGATTACCACCCACTCACCAGGTCCAGGTGAGGCCAACCTGCAGGCATGAAGAGGAACCATGTCCCGATGATGCCTTAGTAGGGAACAGAGTTACCAGGTCCAGGTGAGGACAACCTGCAGGCCATGCAGTGGAACCATGTCCCGATGATGACCAGGTAGGGACCTGAGACACCAGGTCCATATGAGGCCCAGATGGAGCATATTCACTAGGTACAGGTGAGTCCCCTTTGAAGACCAGAGTCACCAGATCTGTTTGAGGCCTAGGGGTACCAGAATCACCTTGTCCATGTGACATCCAGATGGGGACCAGAGTCACTAGGTCAGGGTGAGGCCCAGAGCGGTTCCAGAGTCAACATTTCCAGGTGAGGCTCAGGTGTGGTACAGAGTCACCAGGTACCAATGATGCCCAGGTGAGGACAAGAGTCACCCGGTCTGGGTGACGCACTGATAGGATCAGACTCACCAGTCCAGGTGAGGCCAAGAAAGGGCACAGCAATCAGGTCCAGGTGGGGAACAAAGTCACCAGGATGGGTGATGCCCAGATGTGGACCAGATTCACCAGGTCCAGGTGAGGCCCAGGTGGTGACAAGAGTCCCCGGGTCTAGGAGGGGACCGGGTAAGGACAAGATTCACCAGGTCCAAGGGGCCCACGTAGGGACTTGAGTCACCAGGTATGGGTGAGGCCCAGGTGGCAACCCCACTCACCAGGTCCTGGTGAGACCAACCTGCAGGCCAGAGTCACCAGATCCACGTGAGTCCCTAGTGGGGACCGGATTCACCAGGTAAAAGTTAGTCTACAAGAACGCCAGAGTCACCAGGTCCAGGCGTGGTTCATGTAGGAACGAGACCACCAGGTCCAGGTGAGACCCA
Source organism: Canis lupus familiaris (assembly GCF_011100685.1). Lineage (NCBI taxonomy): Eukaryota > Metazoa > Chordata > Mammalia > Carnivora > Canidae > Canis > Canis lupus. Next base: position 10,335 of record NW_023329859.1, on the reverse strand, counting down.
TGTGGGGACCACAGTCACCAGGTCCAGGTGTGACCCAGGTGGGGACCACAGTCACTAGGTTCAGTTTGAGGCCTAGGTGCGGGGATCAGAGTCATCAAGACCAGTTGAGGTCAAAGGTGGAGCAAAGTTATCATGTCCAGGTGAGGCTCAGAGGGAACAGAGTAACCATGTCCCATTGATGCCAGGTGGGAAAAGTGTCACAAGGTCCAGACGAGACCTAAGTGAGGAGTATATTCACCAGGTCCAGTTGTGCCCAGTTGAGGACCAGTGTCCCAGCTCCGGGTGAGTCCCAGAGGGGGAACAGAGTCACCCGATTCTGGTGATATCCAGATGGGGACCTGAGTCACCATGTCAGGCTGTGGCCCAGAGGGGATCCAGCTTCATCATGTCCAGGTGAGTCTCAGGTGTGGAACAGAGTATCCAGTTCATAATGGTCCACAGGTGAGGACCAGAGTCACCAGATCTGGGTGAGTCCCAGTTACGATCAGAGTCACCCGTTCCAGGTGAGGCCCAAAGAGTCCACAGCAATCAGGTCCAGGTGGGGAACAAAGTCACCAGGACTGGGTGAGGCCCAATGGGGACCAGATTCACCAGGTCCAGATGATTCCCATGTTGTGTCCAGACTTACTAGTTCCGAGTGAGGACCAGGTAAGGACCAGATTCACCATGTCAAAGAGAGGCCCACGTGGGGCCCTGTGTCACAAGGTATGGGGGAGGCCCAGGTGGCAACCCCACTTACCAGGTCCAGGTGAGGCCAACCTGCAGGCCATGCAGAGGAACCATGTCCTGGTGATGCTCAGGTTGGGACCAGATTTGCCAGGTCCAGATGAGGCCAATCTGCAGGCAATGCAGTGGAACCATGTCCCGATGAGCCCAGGTAGGGACCAAGTCACCAGGTCCAAATAAGGCCCAGATGGAGCATATTCACTAGGTCCAGGTGAGGCCCAGTTGAGGACCAGTTTCACCATATCTGCTTGAGCCTTAGAAGGGAAGAGAATCATCTGGTCCAGGTGATATCCAGATGGGGACGAGAGTCACCAGGTCAGGGGGAGGCCCAGAGTGGTCCCAGAGTCATCGGGTCCAGGTGAGGCTCAGGTGTGGAACAGAGTCACCAGGTACCAATGATGCCCAAGTGAGGACCAGAGTCACCAGATCTGGGTGAGGCCCAGATAGAATCAGAGTCACCAGTTGCAGGTGAGGCCAAGAGAGTTCACAGCAATCAGGTCCAGGTGGGGAACAAAGTCACCAGACCTGGGTGAGAACCAGATGGGGACCAGATTCACCAGGTCCAGGTGAGGCCCAGGTGGGGATAGAGTCCCCGGGTCTAGGAAAGGACCAGGTAAGGACCAGATTCACCAGGTCCAAGAGGCTCACGTGGGGACCTGAGTCACCAGCTATGTGTGAGGCCTAGGTGGCAACCCCACTCACCAGGTCCAGGTGAGGCCAACCGGCGGGCCAGAGTAACCAGATCCAGGTGAGGCCCTAGTGGGGACGGAGTCACCAGGTAAATGTGAGTCTACAAGAACACCACAGTCACCAGGTCCAGTGTGGTTCACCTGGGAACGAGACACCAGGTCCAGGTGAGACCCAGGTGGGGACCACAGTCACCAGGTCCAGATTGAGGCCTAGGTGGGGGACCAGAGTCATCAGGACCAGTTGAGGCCAAAGAGTGGAGCAAAGTTATCATGTCCAGGTGAGGCCCAGGTGGGGAACAGAGTAGCAATGTCCCATTGATGCCAGGTGGGAAAGTGTCACAAGGTCCAGACGATGCCTAAGTGAGGAGTAGATTCACCAGGTCCTATTGAGGCCCAGTTGAGGACCAGTGTCCCCATATCCGGGTGAGCCCAGAGGGGGACCAGAGTCACCCGGTTCTGGTGATATCCAGGTGGGGACCAGAGTCACCACGTCAGGGTGAGGTCCAGAGGGGGACGAGAATCACTAGGTACAGGTGAGGCCCCGATGTGGAACTGAGAAACCAGGTACCATGATGCCCATATGAGGACCTGAGTCACCAGGTCCAGGTGAGGTCCCTGTGGGAACCAGTCACCTCATCCAGTAGAGGCCCGGTGGGACCAAAGTCACCAGGTCCAGGTGAGGCCCAGGTATATAAGAGAGTAATCGAGGTCCCAATGATGCCCATGTAAGGACCATAGTCAACGGGTGCAGGAGAGGCCCAAATATGGATCAGAGTCATTGTGTTCCAGGTGAGGCCAGATGGAGACCACAGGAACCAGGTCCAGGAGAGCCCCATATGGGAACCAGAGCCACCAGATCCAGGTGAGATCCAGGTGGGACCACAGTCACAAGGTCCAGGTGAGGCACATGTGGCAACAGGATTCTCCAAGACCAGGTGAGGCCCAGGTGGATACCATTCACCAGATTCAGGTGGACAGCTAAGGACCAGATTCACCAGGCCCAAGTGAAGCCAAACGGGTGACCAGAGTCACCAGGTAAGGGTGAGGCCCAAAGGGGAACCAGTAACTAGTTTAGTTTGAGTCCCAGAATGGGACGAGAGGTCCATGGTCAATGTGAGGCACAGGTGTGGAATAGAGTATCCAGGTCCTAATGATTCCTGAGTGAGGACCAGAGTCACTAGGGCCATGCAGGCCCAGATGGGAACAGAATCACTAGGACCAGGTGAGGCATAGAATAAGACCACAGTCAGCTGTATCAGGTGAGCCCCTTGTGGGAACCAGAGCCACTCTATCCAGCTGAGTCCCAGGTCCATGTGAGGCTCACGTGAGGACCAGATTCATCAGGTCGAATTGAGGCATAGCTGGGGACAAGAGTCACCAGGTCTGGTTGCGGCCGAGGTGGGGCAAGATTCAGCAGTTCTGATTTAGGTCAAAGTGGTGAGGAGGGATGCCAGATCCAGGTGAGGCCAAACTGAGGACCAGAGTCACCAGATGCAGGTCAGGTCCAGGTGGGACCAGAGTCACAGATCCAGGTGAAGTCCAGGTGGGGACCAGAGTCACCAGATCCAGGTGAAGCCCAGGTGGGGACCAGAGTCGCTAGGTCCAGATGAGCCCCGGTTGAGGACCAGAGTTACCAGGTACACGTGAAGCCCCGGTGGGGATCAGAGGCAACAGGTCCATGTGAGGCCGGCTTGGGGACCATGGTCAACAGGTCTACTTGAGGCCCAGGTGTGGAACACAGTAAGCAGGTCCAGGTGAGTTCCCGGTGGTGACAAGAGTCACCAGGTCCACGTCAGGCCCATGTGGGCACCAGGATCACCATGTCCAGGGGAGGCCCTTGAAAGAACCAGAGTCAACAGTTCGAGGTCAGGCGCAGGTGGCAACCATGGTCAGGAGGTCCAAGTCAGGCCAAAGTGGGGTTCACAGTCACTAGGGCACGGTGACACAGATGGGGACCAGAGACCTGGTCCAGGTGAGGTCCAGTTGTGGATCACAGTCACCGGGTCACAATTTTGTCCAGTTGAGGACCATGGTCAACAGGGCCAGGTGAGGCCCAGAGGGGAACCAGAGCCCCAAATCCAGGTGAAGCCCAGGTGGGGACCACAGTCACCAGAACCAGAGTATTCTCAGGTGCAGACCAGAATCACCAGGTCCAGGTGAGGTGCAGGTGGCAACCACACAACAGGTCCCGGTGAGGCCCTGTTGGGGACCAGAGTCACGAGGTACATGAGAAGCTAGAACACTGCAGCCACCAGTCCACATGATGTCCATGTGGGAACGAGAATCACCAGTTACAGGTGAGGACCAGGCAGGGATCCGAATCACCATGTCCACGTGAGACCCAAGAGGGAACCAGTGCCACCATGTCCAGGTGTGGCCCAGGTGAAGACCAGAGTTAATAGGTCCGGCTGGGTCACTGTTAGTGAACAGTGTAACAATATCCTGATGCTACCAAGGTGGGTAACAGAGACACCAGGTCCTGGTGAGGCCCAGGTGGGACAAGAGACATGAGGTCCAGGTGAGATCCCGATGAGAACCACAGTCACCAGGTCAGGTGAGGCCATGCTTAGGATCAGAGTCACCAATTACAGGTGAGGCCCAGGTGGAGCCAGAGTCACCAAGTAGAGAAGACGCCAAAGTCAGGACCAGAGTTACCAGGATCAGGTCAGACCCAGTGGGGAATAGAGTAACCATGTCCCGATGATGCCCAGGTAGAACCCGAGTCACCACGTACAGATGAGGCGCAGGTGGGGAGTATATTCACTAGGCCCCGGTGAGGCCCATTTGAGGACCAGATTCCCCCAGTCTATTTGCGGCCTAGAGGGTACCAGATTCACCTGGTCTAGGTGACATCCAGATGGCGACCAGAGTCACCAGGTCAGGGTGAGGCCCAGAGAGGTTCCAGAGTCAACATGTCCAGGTGAGGCTCAGGTGTGGAACAGAGTCACCAGGTACCAATGATGCCCAGGTGAGGACCAGAATCACCAGGTCTGTGTGACGCAGATAGGATCAGAGTCACAAATTTCAGGTGAGGTCAAGAAAGAGTCCACAGCAATCAGGTCCAGGTGGGGAACAAAGTCACCAGGACTGGGTGAGGCCCAGATGGGGACCAGATTCACCAGGTCCATGTGATTCCCAGGTGGCGACCAGAGTTACCAGTTCCGGGTGAGCACCAGGTAAGGACGAGATTCACCAGGTCCAAGTGAGACCCACGTGGGGACCTGTGTCACATTGCATGTGTGAGGCCCAGGTTGACACCCCACTCACCAGGTCCAGGTGAGGCCAACCTGCAGGCCAAGCAGAGGAACCATGTCTCGATGATGCCCAGGTGTAGACATCAGAGTTACCAGGTCCAGGTGAGGCCAACCTGCAGGCCATGCAGTGGAACCATGTCCCGATGATGCCCAGGTAGGGACCAGAGTCACCAGGTCCAAATGAGGCCCAGATGGAGCATATTCACTAGGTCCAGGTGTGGCCCAGTTGAGGACCAGAGCACCAGACTGGTTGAGGCCTAGAGGGATACCACAATCACCTGATCCAGGTGACATCCAGATGGGGACCAGAGTTACCAGGTCAGGGTGAGGCCCAGCCAGGTTCCAGAGTCATCATGTCCAGGTGAGGCTCAGGTGTCGAACAGAGTCACCAGGTACCAATGATGCCCAGGTTAGGACCAGAGTCACCAGGTCTGAGTGACGCGCAGATAGGATCAGAGTCACGAGTTCCAGGTGAGGCCAAGAAAGAGTCCACAGCAATCAGGTCCAGGTGGGGAACAAAGTCACCAGGACTGGGTGAGACCCAGATGGGGTCCAGATTCTCCAGGTCTTGGTGAGTCCCAGGTGGTGACCAGAGTCCCCGGGTCCGGGAGAGGACCAGGTAAGGACCAGATTCACCAGGTCCAAGAGGCCCACGTGGGGACCTGAGTCACCAGGTATGGGTGAGGCCCAGGTGGCACACCACTCACCAGGTTCAGGTGAGGCCAACCTGCAGGCCAGAGTCTCCAGATCCAGGTGAGGCCCTAGTGGGGACCGGAGTCACCAGGTAAATATGGGTCTACAAGAACACCACAGTCAACAGGTCCTGGTGTGGTTCATGTGGGAACAAGAGTCACCAGGTCCAGGTGAGACCCAGGTGGGACCACAGTCACCAGGTCCAGATTAAGCCTAGGTGGGGGACCAGAGTCATCAGGACAAGTTGATGCCAAAGTGTGGAGCAACGTTATCATGTCCAGGTGAGGCCCAGGTGGGGAACAGAGTAACCATGTCCCATTGATGCTAGGTGAGAAAAGAGTCACAAGGTCCAGACGAGGCCTAAGTGAGGAGTAGATTCACCAGGTCCTGTTGAGGCCCAGTTTAGGACCACTGTCCCCAGCTCCGGGTTAGTCCCAGACGGAGACCAGAGTCACTGATTCTGGTGATATACAGGTGGTGACCAGAGTCACCACGTCAGGGTGAGGCCCAGAGCGGGACGAGAATCACTAGGTCCAGGTGAGGCCCCGATGTGGAACTGAGAAACCAGGTCCCATGATGCCCATATGATGACCTGAGTCACCAGGTCCAGGTGAGGTCCCTGTGGGAACCAGTCATCTCGTCCAGGTGAGGATCAGGTGGGACCACAGTCACCAGGTCCAGGTGAGGCCCCGGTATATAAGAGAGTATCCATGTCCCATGATGCCCAGGTAAGGACCAGAGTCAACAGGTCCAGGAGAGGCCGAAATATGGATCAGATTCATTGTGTTCCAGGTGAGGCCAGATGGACACCACAGAAAACAGGTACAGGAGAGCCCCATATGGGAACCAGAGCCACCAGATCCAAGTGAGAACCAGGTGGGAACACAGTCAAAAGGTCCAGGTGAGGCGCAGGTGGAAACAGGATTCACCGAGTCCAGGTGAGGCCCAGGTGGCGACCAGTCATCAGATCCAAGTGAGGACAAGCTAAGGACCAGGTTCACCAAGCCCAATGAAGCCAAAGGGGTGACCAGAGTCACCAGGTATGGGTGAGGCCCAGAGGGGGAACCTGAGTAACCAGTTTAGTTTGAGGCCAAGAATGGGACCAGAGGTCCCTGGTCAGAGTGAGTCCCAGATGTGGAATAGAGTATCCAGGTCCCAATGATGCCTGGGTGAGGACCACAGTCACTAGTACCATGCAGGCCCAGATGGGGAACAGAATCACTAGGTCCTGGTGAGGCATAGAATAAGACCACAGTCAGCAGTATCAGGTGAGCCCCATGTGGGAACCAGAGCCACTCTATCCAGCTGAGTAGCAGGTCCATGTGAAGCCCACGTGAGGACCAGATTCATCAGGTCGAATTGAGGCATAGCTGGGGACAAGAGTCACCAGGTATGGGTGCGGCCTAATTGGGGCAAGATTCAGCAGTTCTGAGTTAGGTCAAAGTGGGGACGAGAGACGCCAGGTCCAGGTGAGGTCAAACTGAGGACCAGAGTCACCAGATTCAGGTGAGGTCCATGTTTGAAAGAGAGTCACCAGGTCCAGCAGAGGTGCAGTAGGGGACCAGAGTCACCAGATCCAGGTGAAGCCCAGGTGGGGACCAGAGTCACTAGGTCCAGATGAGGCCCAGGTGAGGACCAGAGTTACAAGGTACACGTGAGGCCCCGGTGGGGGTCAGAGGCAACAGGTCCATGTGAGGCCGGCTTGGGGACCATGGTCAACAGGTCTACTGGAGGCCCAGGTGTGGAACACAGTAAGCAGGTCCAGGTGAGTCCCTGGTTGGGACAAGTGTCACCACGTCCAGTTGAGGAGCAGGTGGGGACAAGGATCACCAGGTACAGGGGAGGCCCTTGAAAGAACCAGAGTCAACAGTTCGAGGTCTGGCGTAGGTGGCAACCAGGGTCAGCAGGTCCAAGTCATGCCAAAGTGGGGTTCACAGTCACTAGGGCACGGTGACACCTAGAGGGGACCAGAGTGACCTGGTCCAGGTGAGGTCCAGTTGTGGATCACAGTCACCGGGTCCCAATTTGGCCCAGGTGAGGACCATGATCAAAAGGGCCAGGTGAGGCCAGATGGGGACCGGAGTCCCCAAATCCAGGTGAAGCCCAGGTGGGGACCAGAGTCACCAGATCTAGGGTAGTCTCAGGTGCAGACCAGAATCACCAGGTCCAGGTGAGGTGCACGTGTCAACCACACTCACCAGGTCACGGTGAGGCCCTGGTGGGGACCAGAGTCACGAGGTACATGAGAAGCTAGAAACACTGCAGCCACCAGGTCCACATGATGTCCACGTGGGAACGAGAATCATCAGTTACAGGTGAGGACCAGGTGGGGATCCGACTCACCATGTCCAGGTGAGACCCTGGTGGGAACCAGTGACACCATGTCCAGGTGTGGCCCAGTTGAAGACCAGACTTAATAGGTCCGGCTGGGTCACTGTTAGTGAACAGTGTAACCATATCCTGATGCTACCCTGGTGGGTACCAGAGACACCAGGTCATGGTGAGGGTCAGGAGGTACCAGAGACATGAGGTCCAGGTGAGGTTCCATTGGGAACCACAGTCACCAGGTCTGGTGAGGCCATGCTTAGGATCAGAGTCACCAGTTAGAGGTGAGTCCGTGGTGGAGCCAGAGTCACCTGGGACAGAAGAGGCCAAAGTCAGGACTAGAGTTACAAGGATTAGGTCAGTCCCAGTAGGGAATAGAGTAACCATGTCCCGATGATGCCCAGGTAGAACCCGAGTCACCACGTCCAGATGAGGCACAGGTGGGAGCATATTCACTAGGTCCCGGTGAGGCCCAGTTGAGGACCAGAATGCCCAGGTCTAGTTGAGGCCTAGAGGGGAACCAGATTCACCTGGCCTTCGTGACATCCAGATGGGGACGAGAGTCACCATGTCAGGGTGAGGCCAGAGTTGATCCAGAGTCATCATGTCCAGGTGAGGGTCAGGTGTGGAACAGAGTATCCAGGTCATAATGGTCCACAGGTGAAGACCAGAGTCACCAGATCTGGGTGAGGCACACATAGCATCAGACGACCAGTACCAGGTGAGGCCAAGAAGGAGTCCACAGCAATCAGGTCCCGGTAGGGAACAAAGTCACCAGGACTGGGTGAGGCCCAGATGGGGACCTGATTCACCAGGTCCAGGTGATTCCTACGTGGTGACCAGAGTTACCAGTTCCGGGTGAGGACCAGGTAAGGACCATATTCACCAGGTCCAAGTGAGGCTCACGTGGGTACCTGTGTCACCGGTATGGGTGAGGCCCAGATGGCAACCCCACTCACCAGGTCCAGGGGAGGCCAAACTTCGGGCCATGCAGAGGAACCGTGTCCCGATAATGCCCAGGTAGGGACCAGAGTTACGAATTGCAGGTGAGGCACTAATGGGGACCGGAGTCACCACGTAAATGTGTCTACAAGAACAGCACAGTCACCAGGTCCACATGTGGTTCATGTGGGAACAAGAGTCACCAGGTCCAGGTGAGACCCAGGTGGGGACCACAGTCAACAGGTCCAGATTGAGGACTAGGTGGGGGACCAGAGTCATCAGGACAAGTTGATGCCAAAGTGTGGAGCAAAGTTATCATGTCCAGGTGAGGCCCAGGTGGGGAACAGAGTAACCATATCCCATTGATGCCAGGGGGAAAAGAGTCACAAGGTCCAGAGAGGCCTAAGTGAGGAGTAGATTCACCAGGTCCTGTTGAGGCCCAGATGAGGACCAGTGTCCAGCTCCGGTGAGTCCAGAGGTGGACCAGAGACACCTGGTTCTGGTGATATCCAGGTGGGGACCAGAGTCACCACGTCAGGGTGAGGCCCAGAGGGGGACGAGAATCACTAGGTCCAGGTGAGGCCCCGATGTGGAACTGAGAAACCAGGTCCCATGATGCCCATATGAGGACCTGAGTCACCAGGTCCATGAGGTCCCTGTGGAACTAGGCACCTCGTGCAAGTGAGGCCCAGGTGGGACCACAGTCACCAGGTTCAGGTGAGGCCCAGGTATATAAGAGAGTATCCAGGTCCCAATGAGGCCAGGTAAGGACCAGAGAACAGATCCAGGATAGGCCCAAATATGGATCAGAGTCATTGTTTTCCAGGTGAGCCAGATGGAGACCACAGGAACCAGGTCCAGGAGAGCCCAATATGGGAACCAGAGCCACCAGATCCATGTGAGGTCCAGGTGGGAACACAGTCACAAGGTCCAGGTGAGGCGCAATTAGCAACAGGATTCGCCAAGTCCAGGGGAGGCCCAGGTGGCGACCAGTCACCAATCCATGTGCGGACAGCTATGTCCAGTTCACCAGGCCAAGTGAAGCCCAAGGGTGACCAGAGTCACCAGGTAAGGGTGAGGCCCAGGGGGAACCAGAGTACCAGTTAGTTTGGGCCCAGATGGGGACCAGAGTCCCTGGTCAAAGTGAGGCCCAGATGTGGAATAGAGTATCCAGGTCCAATGATGCCTGGGTGGGACCAGAGTCACTAGGCCATGCAGGCCCAGATGGGGAAAGGAATCACTAGGTCCTGGTGAGGCAGAGAATAAGACCACATCAGCAATACAGGTGAGCCCTTGGGTACCAGAGCCACTCTATCCAGCTGAGTCCCAGGTCCATGTGAGGCCCACGTGAGGAGCAGATTCATCTGGTCGAATTGAGGGCATAGCTGGGGACAAGAGTCCCAGGTCTGGGTGCGGCCTAGATGGGCAAGATTCAGCAGTTCTGAGTTAGGTCAAAGTGGGGAAGAGAGACACAGGTCCAGGTGAGGCCAAACGGAGGACCAGAGTCACCAGATCCAGTGAGGGTCCATGTTGGAAGAGAGTCACCAGGTCCAAGAAAGTCCAATGGGGACCAGAGTCACCAGATCCAGGGAAGGGCCTGAGTTACCAGGTACAAGTGAGGCCCGGGGGGATCAGAGGCAACAGGTCATGTGAGGCCAGCTTGTGGACTATGGTCAACAGGTCACTTGAGGCCCTGGTGTGGAACA
>NW_023329858.1:0-30629 GCF_011100685.1 Canis lupus familiaris | reverse complement strand
TGATGGCCAGAGGGGGAACCACAGTACCCAGTTTAGTTTGAGGCCCAGAATGGGACCAAAGGTCCCTGGTCAAATTGAGGCCCAGGTTGTGGATAGAGTATCCAGGTCCCAATGACGCCTGGTTGAGGACCAGAGTCACTAGGGCCATGCAGGCCCAGATGGGGACAGAATCACTAGGTCCTGTGAGGCAAGAAATAGACCACATTCAGCAGTATCAGGTGAGCCCCTTGTGGGAACCAGAGCGACCTATCCAGCTGAGTCCCAGGACCATGTGAGGCCCACGGGAGGACCAGATTCATCAGGTTCGTATAAAGGCATGCTGGGGACAAGATTCCCAGTTCTGGGTGCGGCCTAGGTGGGGCAAGATTCAGCAGTTCTGAGTTAGGTCCCAAGTGGGGACGAGAGACACCAGGTCCAGGTGAGGCAAACTGAGGACCATGAGTCCACCAGATCCAGGTGAGGTCCATGTTGGAAAGAGAGTCACGAGGTCCGGAGAGTCCAGGTGGGATCCAGAGTCACCAGATCCAGGTGAATTCCAGGTGGGGACCAGAGCTCCAGATCCATGTAAAAAAAAAAAACCTGACCTGGTGAATCTGGCACCCGTTGGGCTTCACTTGGGCCTGGAGAATCTGGTCCTCAGCTGTTCCGCACCTGGATCTGGTGACTGGTCGCCACCTTGGCCTCACCTGGACTTGGTGATTCCTGTTGCCACCTGCGCCTCACCTGGACCTTGCGACTGTGGTCCCACCTGGACCTCACCTGGACGAGGTGACTGGTTCCCACAGGGACCTCACCTGGACCTGGTGACTCAGGTCCTCATATGGGCATCATGGGACCTGGTTTCTCAGTTCCATATCGGGGCCTCACCTGGAGCTAGTGATTCTTGTCCCCCTCTGGGCCTCACCCTGACGTGGTGACTCTGGTACCCACCTGGATATCACCAGAATCGGGTGACTCTGGTCCCCCTCCGGGTCTCACCGTGCCCTAATGACTCTGAACCCCACTTTGGCCTGACTTGGACCTGCTGACCTTGGTAGCCAACTGTGCCTGACATCGAACTGTTGACTCTGTTTCTTTCAAGGGCCTCCCCTGTACCTGCTGATCCTGGTCCCCATCTGGGTCTCACCTGGACGTGGTGACTCTTGTCACCACCGGGGACTCACCTGGACCTGTTTACTGTGTTCCACACATGGGCCTCAAGTAGACCTGTTGACCATGGTCCCCAAGCCGGCCTCACATGGACCTGTTGCCTCTGATCCCCAAGGGGGCCTCACGTGTACCTGGTAACACTGGTCCTCACCTGGGCCTCATCTGGACCTAGTGACTCTGGTCCCCACCTGGGCTTTACTTGGATCTGATGACTCTGGTCCCCACCTGGACTTCACCTGGATCTGGTGACTCTGGTCCCCACTTGGACCTCTCCTGGACCTGGTGACTCTCTTTCCAACATGGACCTCACCTGGATCTGGTGAATCTGGTCCTCAGTTTGGCCTCACCTGGACCTGGTGTCTCTCGTCCCCACGTTGACCTAACTCAGAACTGCTGAATCTTGCCCCACCTAGGCCACACTCAAACCTGGTGACTCTTGTCCCCAGCTATGCCTCAATTCGATCTGATGAATCTGGTCCTCTCGTGGGCCTCACATGGACCTGGGACTCAGCTGGACAGAGTGGCTCTGGTTCCCACAAGGGGTTCACCTGATACTGCTGACTGTGGTCTTATCCTATGCCTCACCAGGACCTAGTGATTCTGTTCCCCATCTGGGCCTGCATGGCCCTAGTGACACTGATCCTCACCCAGGCATCATTGGGACCTGGATACTCTATTCCACACCTGAGCCTCACTTTGACCAGGGACCTCTGGTCCCATTCTGGGCCTCAAACTAAACTGGTTACTCTGGTTCCCCCTCTGGTACTCACCCTTACATGGTGACTCTGGTCACCCGATGGTTTTCACTTGGGCCTGGTGAATCTGGTCCTTAGCTGGTCCGCACCTGGATGTTGTGACTGGTCGCCACCTGGGCCTCACCTGGACCTGGTGAATCCTGTTGCCACCTTGGCCTCACCTGGACCTTGTGACTGTGGTCCTACCTGGACCTTACCTGGATCTGGTGGCTCTAGTTCCCATATGGGGTTCTCCTCGTCCTGCTTCCTTGGTCTCCATCTGGCCTCACTTGGAAAACAATGACTCTGATCCATATTTGGGCCTCTCCTGGATCTGTTGACTCTGGTCCTTCCCTGGGTATCATTGGGACCTGGATACTCTCTTATATACCTGGGCCTTACCTGGACCTTGTGACTGTGGTCCCACGTGGGCCTCACCTGGACGAGGTGACTGGTTCCCACAGGGCCCTCACCTGGACCTGGTGACTCAGGTCCTCATATGGGCATCATGGGACCTGGTTTCTCAGTTCCACATCGGGGCCTTACCTGGACCTAGTGATTCTCGTCCACCTCTGGCCTCACCCTGAGGTGGTGACTCTGGTCCCCACCTGGATATCACCAGATCCGGGTGACTCTGGTCCCCCTCTGGGACTCACCCAGAGCTGGGGACACTGGTCCTCAACTGGGCCTCAACAGGACCTGGTGAATCTACTCCTCACTTAGGCTTCGTCTGGACCTTGTGACTCTTTTCCCACCTGGCATCAATGGGACATGGTTACTCTGTTCCCCACCTGGGCCTCACATGGACATGATAACTTTGCTCCACACTTTGGCCTTAACTGGTCCTGATGACTCTGGTCCCCCCACCTAGGCCTCAATCTGGATCTGGTGACTGGTCCCCACATGGGTCTCACCTGGACCTGGTGACTCAAGTTCCCACATGACCCACACCTGGACCTGGTGACTGTTGTGTTCTTGTAGACTCACATTAACCTGGTGACTCCGGTCCCACTAGGGCCTCACCTGGATCTGGTGACTCTGGCCTGAAAGTTGGCCTCACCTGGACCTGGTGAGTGGGGTTGCCACCTGGGCCTCACCCATACCTGGTGACTCAGGTCCTCACGTTGGCCTCTTCGACCTGGTGAATCTGGTCCTTACCTGGTCCTCCCCCAGACCCGGGGACTCTGGTCACCTCCTGGGCCTCACCTGGACCTGGTGAATCTGGTCCCCATTTGGGCCTCACCCAGTCCTGGTGACTTTGTTCCCCACCTGGACCTGATTGCTGTGGATTCTTTCTTGGACTCACAAGGAACTGGTGACTCTGATCCTGTCTGCGCGTCACCTAGACCTGCTGACTCTGGTCCTCACCTGGGCATCATTGGTACCCGGTGACTCTGTTCCACACCTGAGCATCACCTGGACATGATGACTCTGGAACCTCTCTGGGCCTCATCCTGACCTGGTGACTCTGGTCCCCATCTGGATGTCACCTGGACCAGGTGATTCTGGTAGCCCTCTAGGCCTCACCAGATCTCTTGACTCTGGTCCTCAACTGGGCCTAACCTGGACCTAGTGAATATGCTCCATCAGGGTCTCATTTGGACCTGGTGACTCTCGTCCCTACCTGGCCATCATCGGGACATGGTTCCACTGCATGGCATGCAGGTTGGCCTCATCTAGTGCTGGTAAATCTGGTCCCTACCTGGGCATCATCGGGACATGGTTCCACTGCATGGCCTGCAGGTTGGCCTCACCTGGACGTGGTAACTCTAGTACCAACCTGGGCATTATCGGGACATGGTTCCTCTGCATGGCCTGCATGTTGGCCTCAGCTGGACCTCGTGAGTGTGGTTGCCACCTGGGGCTCACCCATACCTGTTGACTCAGGTCCCCACGTGGGCCTCTTGGACCTGGTGAATCTGGTCCTTACCTGGTTCTCTCCCAGACCCGGGGACTCACCTCACCACCTGGGCCTCACCTGGCCCTGGTGAATCTGGTCCCCATCTGTGCCTCACACAATCCTGGTGACTTTGTTCCCCACCTGACCTGATTGCTATGGACTCTTTCTTGGCCTCACGTGGACCTGGGGACTCTGATCCTAACTGGGCCTCACACAGATCTGGCGACTCTGGTCCTCACCTGTGGACCATTATGACCTGGATACTCTGTTCCACACCTGAGCCTCACCTGGACATGATTACTCTGGATCCACTCTGAGCCTAACCCTGACATGGTGACTCTGGTCCCCATCTAGATGTCACTACACCAGGTGAATCTGGTACCCCTCTGGGCCTCAACCAGATCTGGTGACTCTGGTCCTCAACTGGGCCTCACCTGGACCTAGTAAATATGCTCCATCTGGGCCTCATTTGGACCTGGTGACTCTGGTCCCTACGTGGGCAACATCGCGACCTGGTTCCACATAATGGTCTACAGGTTGGCCTCTTCTTGACCTGGTAACTCTGGTCCCTACCTGGGCATCATCGGGACAGGGTTCCTCTGCATGGCCTGCAGGTTGGCGTCACCTGGACCTCGTACCTCTGGTCCCTACCTGGGCATCATCGGGACACGGTTCCTCTGCATGGCCTGCAGGTTGGCCTCACCTAGATCTGGTGAGTGGGCTTGCCACCTGGGCCTCACCCATACCTGGTGACACAGGTCTCACGTGGGCCTCACTTGGACCTGGTGAATCTGGTCCTTACCTGGTCCTCACCCGGAACTGGTAACCCTTGTCAACAAATGGGAATCACCTGGACCTCGTGAATCTGGTCCCCATCTGGGCCTCACACATTCCTGGTGTCTTTGATCCCCACCTGGACCTGATTGCTGTGGACTCCTTCTTGGCCACACCTGGAACTGGCAACTCTGATCCTAACTGGGCCTCACCCAGATCTGGTGACTCTGGTCCTCACCTGTGGACCATTATGACCTGGATACTCTGTTCCACACCTGAACCTCACCTGGACATGATGACTCTGGATGCCCTCTGGGCCTCACCATGACATGGTGACTCTGGTCCCCATCTGGATGTCCCCTAGACCAGGTGAATCTGGTACCCCTCTAGGCGTCAACTAGACCTGGTGACTCTGGTCCTCATCTGGGCCTCACCTGGACCTAGTGAATATTCTACCCACCTGCGCCTCGCTGGATCTGGTGACTCTGACTCTACCTGGGCATCATTGGGACATGGTTACTGTATTACCCACTGGGACTGACCTGATCCTGGTAACTCTGGTCCTGACTTTGGCCTCTTCTGTACCAGGTGACTCTGGCTCCACCTGGGCCTCACCTGTACCTGGTAACTCTGATCCTAAGCATGGGCTCACCTAACCCAGTGACTGTGGTTCCCATCGGGACCTCACTTGGACCTCATGTCTCCGGTTACACCTGGGCCTCATCAGGACCTGGTGTCTCTGGTACCCACCTGGGTAGCATCAGCATATGGTTAGACTGTTCACTAACACTCATCCAGCCGGACCTAATAACTCTGGTCTTCACCTGGGGCACACGCGGACATGGGGACACTGGTTCCCACCTGGGTCTCACCTGGACATGGTGAGTCGGATCCTCACCTGGTCCTCACCTGTAACTGGTGATTTTCATTCCCACATGGACATCATGTGAACCTGGTGGCTGCAGTGTTTCTAGCTTGTCATGTACGTCGTGTCTCTGGTCCCCACCGGGGCCTCTCCGGACCGGGTGAGTGTGGTTGCCACCTGCACCTCACATGGACCTGGTGATCTGGGCATCACCCAGTCCTGGTGACTTTGTTCCACAACTGGACCTGATTGCTGTGGACTCTTTCTTAGCGTCACCTGGAACTGGTGACTCTGATCCTATCTGCGCGTCACCCAGACCTGGTGACTCTGGTTCTCACCTGGGCATCATTGGTACCTGGTGACTCTGTTCTACACTTGAGCCTCAACTGGACATGTTGACTCTGGAACCTCTCTGGGCCTCACCCTGCCTTGGTGACTCTGGTACCCATCTGGATGTCACCAGGACCAGGTGATTCTGGTACCACTCTAGGCCTCAAACAGTTCTGGTGAACCTGGTCCTCAACTGGGCCTCACCTGGACCTAGTGAATATGCTCCATCTGGGACTCATTTGGACCTGGTGACTCTGGTACCTACCTGGGCATCATAGGGATATGGTTCCAATGCATGGCTTGCAGGTTGTCCTCACCTGGACCTGGTAACTCTGGTCCCTACCTGGGCATAATCGGGACATGGTTCCACTGCATGGCCTGCAGGTTGGCCTCACCTGGACCTGGTGAGTGGGGTTGCCAATTGTGCCTCACCCATACCTGGTGACACAGGTCCCCACGTGGGCCTCAATTGGACCTGGTGAATCTGGTCCTTACCTGGTCCTTCCCCAGAACTGGTAACTCTGGTCACCACCTGGGAATCACCTGGGCCTGAGGAATCTGGTCCCCATCTAGGCCTCACCCAGTCCTGGTGACTTTGTTCCCCACAGGGACCTGATTGCTGTGGACGCCTTCTTGGCCTCAACTGGGACTAGTGACTCTGATCCTAACTGGGCCTCACCCAGATCTGGTGACTCTGGTCCTCACCTGTGGACCATTAACCTGGATACTCTGTTCCACACCTGAGCCTCACCTGGACATGAAGACTCTGGATCCCCTCTGGGCCTCACCCTGACATGGTGACACTAGTCCCCATCTGGATGTCACTTAGACCAGGTGAATCTTGTACCCCTCTAGGCCTC
The DNA here is from genome assembly GCF_011100685.1 of Canis lupus familiaris. Classification (NCBI taxonomy): domain Eukaryota; kingdom Metazoa; phylum Chordata; class Mammalia; order Carnivora; family Canidae; genus Canis; species Canis lupus. The sequence goes on along the minus strand of NW_023329858.1, from coordinate 24,017 downwards.
AACTACACCTGGTGACTCTGGTCCTCAACTGGGCGTCACCGGGACCTAGAGAATATGCTCCCCACCTGCGCCTCATCTGGACCTGGTGACTGGTTCTACCTGGTCATCATCGGGACATGGTTACTGTATTCCCCACTGGGACTGACCTGATCCTGGTAACTCTGGTCCGGACTTTGGCCTGTTCTGTACCAGGTGACTCTGGCTCCACCTGGGCCTCATCTGTAACTGGTGACTCTGATCCTAAGCATGGCCTCACCTGACTTTCTGACTGTGGTTCCCATCGGGACCTCACCTGGACCTCATGTCTCTAGTCGCACCTGGGCCTCACCAGGACCTGGTGACTCTGGTACCCACCTGGGTAGCATCAGGATATCGTTACACTCTTCACTATCAGTGACACAGCGGGACGTATTAACTCTGGTCTTCACCTGGGCCACACCTGGATGTGGTGACACTGGTTCCCACATGGGTCTCACCTGGACATTGTGAGTCGGATCCCCACCTGGGCCTCATTTGTAACTGGTGATTCTCGTTCCCACATGGACACCATGTCGACCTGGTGGCTGCAGTGTTTCTAGCTTCTCATGTACCTCGTGACTGTGGTCCCCACCAGGGCCTCACTGGGACCTGGTGAGTGTGGTTGCCACCTGCACCTCACCTGCAGCTGGTGATTCTGGTCTGCACCTGAGACTACCCTGGATCTGGTGACTGTGGTCCCCACCTGGGCTTCACCTGGATTTGGGGACTCCGGTCCTCATCTGGGCCTCAACAGGCCCTGTTGACCATGGTCCTCACAGGGCAAAATTGGGACCTGGTGACTGAGTTCCACAACTGGACCTCACAGGACCAGGTGACTCTGGTCCCCCTCTGGGTCTCACCGTGCCCTAGTGACTGTGAACCCCACTTTGGCCTGACTTGGACCTGCTGACCCTGGTTTCCACCTGCGCCTGACCTCTAACTGTTGACTCTGGTTCTCTCAAGGGCCTCCCCTGTACCTGGTGATCCTGGTCCGCAACTGGGCCCCACCTGAACGTGGTGACCCTTGTCACCACGGGGGACTCACCAGGACCTTCTTACTGTGTTCCACACCTGGGCCTCAAGTAGACCTGTTGACCATGGTCCCCAAGGCGGCCTCACATAGACCTGTTTCCTCTGATCCCCACCGGGGCCTCACGTGTACCTGGTAACTCTGGTCCTCACCTGGGCCTCATCTGGACCTAGTGACTCTGGTCCCCACCTGGGCTTCACCTGGATCTGGTGACTCTGGTCCCCACCTGGAACTCACCTGGATCTGGTGACTCTGGTCCTCAGTTTGGGCTCACCTGGACCTGGTGTCTCTCGTCCCCACTTTGACCTAACTCAGAACTGCTGAATCTTGACCCACCTAGGCCGCACGCAGACCTGGTGACTCTTGTCCCCAGCTCTGCCTCAATTCGACCTGATGAATCTGCTCCTCACGTTGGCCTCACATGTACCTGGGACTCAGCTGGATAGAGTGGCTCTGGTTCCCACAAGGGGCTCACATGATACTGGTGACTGTGGTCCCACCTGGGCCTCACCTGGACGAGGTGACTGGTTCCCACAGGGACCTCACCTGGACCTGGTGACTCAGGTCCTCATATGGGCATCATGGGACCTGGTTTCTCAGTTCCCCATCGGGACCTAACCTGGACCTAGTGATTCTCGTCCCATTATGGTCCTCACCTTGACGGGGTGACTCTGGTCCCCACCTGGATATCACCAGAACCGGGTGATTCTGGTCCCCCTCTGGGACTCACCCGGAGCTGGGGACACTGGTCTTCAACTGGGCCTCAACAGGACCTGGTGAATCTGCTCCTCATTAGGCCTCGTCTAGATCTTGTGACTCTTTTCCCACCTGGCATCAATGGGACATGGTTAGTCTGTTCCCCACCTGGGCCTCACCTGGACATGATAACTTTGCTCCACATTTTGGCCTCAACTAGTCCTGATGACTCCGGTCCCCCGACCTAGGCGTCAATCTGGGCATGATTCCTGTGGACTCCTTCTTAGCCTCAACTGGAACTGGTGAATCTGATCCAGATTGAGGATCCCCAATCTGGGCCTCACCTGGCCCTGTGAACCATGGTCCTCAACTGGCAAAATTGGGACCCGGTGACTGTGTTCCAACCCTGGACCTCACCTGGACCAGGTGACTCTGGTCCCCCTCTGGGTCTCACCGTGCCCTAGTGACTGTGAACCCGACTTTGGCCTGACTTGGACCTACTGACCCAGGTTGACACCTGCGCCTGACCTCGAACTGTTGACTCTGGTTCATTCAAGGGCTTCCCCTGTCCCTGGTGATCTTGGTCCCCCCCTGGGACTCACCTGGACGTGGTGACCCTTGTCACCACCGGGGACTCACCTGGACCTGGTTACTGTGTTCCACTCCTGGGCCTCAAGTAGTCCTGTTGACCATGGTACCGAAGCCTGCCTCATATGGACCTGTTTCCTCTGATTCCCACCGGGGCATCACGTGTACCTGGTAACACTCGTCCTCACTTGGGCCTCATCTGGACCTAGTGACTCTGGTCCCCACCTTGGCTTCACCTGGATCTGGTGACTCTGGTCCTCAACTGGGCCTCACCTGGACCTATTGAATATGCACCATCTGGGCCTCATTTGGACCTGGTGACTCTCTTCCCTACCTGGGCATTCGGGACATGGTTCCACTGCATGGCCTTTAGGTTGGCCGCACCTGGAGCTGGTAACTGTGGTTCTACCTGGGCATCATCGGGACGTGGTTACTCTATTCCCAGTGGGACTGACCTGATCGTGGTAACTCTGGTCCTGACTTTGGCCTCTTCTGTGCCATGTGACTCTGGCTCCCCCTGGACCTCACCTGTAAGTGGTGACTCTGAATATAAGCATGGCCTCACCTGACCTGGTGACTGTGGTTTCCATCGGTACCTCACCTGGTCCTCATGTCTCTGGTCCCAACTGGGACTCACCAGGACCTTGTATCTGGTACCCACCTGAGTAGCATCAGGATATGGTTACACTGTTCACTAACAGTGACCCGGCCGGAACTATTAACTCTCGTCTTCACCTGGTCCACACTTGGACATGGTGACACTGGTTCCCACCAGGGTCTCACCTGGACATGGTGACTCAGATCCCCACCTGGTCCTCACCTGTAACTTGTAATTCTCGTCCCCACATGGACACCATGTGGACCTGGTGGCTGCAGTTTCTAGCTTCTCATGTACCTCGTGACTCTGGTCCCCACCAGGGCCTCACCGGGACTTGGTGAGTGTGGTTGCCACCTGCACCTCACCAGGACCTAGTGATTCTGGTCTCCACCTGAGACTACCCTGGATCTGGTGACGGTGGTCCCCACCTGGGCTTCACCTGAACTTGGGGACTCCGGTCCCCATCTGGGCCTCAACTGGCCCTGTTGAACATGGTCCTCAACTGGGCAAAATTGGGACCCGGTGACTGCGTCCCACAACTGGAACTCACCTCGACAAAGTGACTCTGGTCCCTCTCTGGGTCTCACTGTGCCCTAGTGATTGTGAACCGCACTTTGGCCTGACTTGGACCTGCTGACCCTGGTTGCCACCTGAGCCTGACCTCGAACTGTTGTCTCTGGTTCTCTCAAGGGCCTCACCTGTACCTGGTGACCTGGTCCCCAATTGGGCCTCACCTGGACGTGGTGACTCTTGTCACCACCGGGGACTCACCTGGACATGATTACTGTGTTAAACACCTGGGCCTCAAGTAGACCTGTTGACCATGGTCCCCAAGACGGCCTCACGTGGACCTTTTGGCTCTGATCCCCGCCGGGGCCTCACGTGTATCTGGTAACTCTGATCCTCACCTGGGCCTCATCTGGACCTAGTGACTCTGGTCCCCACCTAGGCTTCACCTGGATCTGGTGACTCTGGTCCCCACCTGGACTTCACCTGGATCTGCTGACTCTGGTCCCCACCTGGACCTCTCCTGGACCTGGTGACTCTCTTTCCAACATGGACCTCACCTGGATCTGGTGCCTCTGGTCCTCCGTTTGGCCTCACCTGGACCTGGTGTCTCTCGTCCCCACTTTGATCTAACTCAGAACTGCTGAATCTTGCCCCACCTAGGCCGCACCCACACCTGGTGACTCTTGTCCCCAGCTATGCCTCAATTCGACCTGATGAATCTGGTCCTGACGTGGGGCTCACATGGACCTGGGACTCAGCTGGATAGAGTGGCTCTGTTTCCCACAAGGGGCACACCTGATACTGGTGATTGTGGTCTTATTCTATGCCTCACCAGGACCTAGTGATTCTGTTCCCCATCTGGGCCTGAATGGCCCTAGTGACTCTGGTTCTCACCCAGGCATCATTGGGACCTGAATACTCTATTCCACATCTCGGCCTCACTTTGACCAGGGACCTCTGGTCCCATTCTGGGCCTCAAAGTAAACTGGTTACTCTGGTTCCCCTCTGGGCCTCACCCTTACTCTGGTCATCCCTTGGGCTTCACTTGGGCCTGGTCAATCTGGTCCTTAGAAGGTCCGCATCTGGATCTGGTGACTGGTGGCCACCTGGGCCTCACCTCGCCTTGGTGAATCCTGTTGCCACCTGCGCCTCACCTGGACCTTCTGTCTGTGGTCCCACCTGGACCTCACCTGGATCTGGTGGCTCTGGTTCCATATGGGGCTCTCCTGGACCTGGTTCCGGTGGTCTCCATCTGGCCTCACTGGAACAAAATGACTCTGATCCAAATTTGGTCCTCTCCTTGACCTGTTGACTCTGGTCCTTACCTGGGCATCATTGTGACCTGGATACTCTCTATATACCTGGGCCTCACCTGGACCTGGTGACTGTGGTCCCATCTGTGCCTCACCTGGACGAGGTGACTGGTTCCCACAGTGAACTCACCTGGACCTGGTGACTCAGGTCCTCATATGGGCATCATGGGACCAGGGTTCTCAGTTCCACATCGGGGTCTCATCTGGACCTAGTGATTCTCGTTCCCCTCTGGGCCTCACCCTGACGTGGTGACTCTGGTCCCCACCTAGATATCACCAGAACTGGGTGACACTGTTCCCCTCTGGGACTCACCCGGAGCTGGGGACACTGGTCCTCAACTGGGCCTCAACAGGACCTGGTGAATCTACTCCTCACTAAGGCCTCGTCTGGACCTTGTGACTCTTTTCCCACCTGGCATCAATGGGACATGGTTACTCTTCCCCACCTGGGCCTCACATGGACATGATAACTGTGCTCCACACTTTGGCCTCAACTGGTCCTGATGACTCTGGTCCCCCGACCTAGGCCTCAATCTGGACCTGGTGACTGTGGTCCCCACCTGGGTCTCACCTGGACCTGGTGACTCTCGTTCCCACATGAACCACACCAGGTCCTGGTGACTGTGTTGTTCTTGTAGAATCACTTTTAACTGGTGACTCCAGTCCCCACTAGGGCCTCACGTGAATCGGGTGACTTGGCCTGCAGGTTGGCCTCACATGGACATGGTGAGTGGGGATGCCACTTGGGCCTCACCCATACCTGGTGACTCAGGTTTCCACGTGGGCCTCTTGGACATGGTGAATCTGCTCCTTACCTGGTCCTCTCCCAGACCCGGGGACTATGGTCACCACCTGGGCCTCACCTGGACCTGGTGAATCCGGTCCCCATCTGGGCCTCACTCAGTCCTGGTGACTTTGTTCCCCACCTTGACCTGATTGCTGTGGACTCTTTCATGGCCTCACCTGGACCTGGTGACCTGATCCTATCTGCGTGTCACCCAGACCTGGTGACTCTTTTCCTCTCCTGGGCATCATTGGTACCTGGTGACTCTGTTCCACAACTGAACCTCTCCTGGACATGAGGCTCTGGACTCTCGAACCACTCTGGGCCTACCCCGACATGGTGACTCTGGTCTCCATCTGGATGTCACCTGGACCAGGTGATTCTGGTAACCCTCTCGGCCTCAACCAATTCTGGTGACTCTGGCCCTCAACTGGGCCTCACCTGGTCCTATTGAATATGCTCCATCTGGGCCTCATTTGCACCTGGTGACTCTGGTCCTTACCTGGTCCTCTCCCAGACCCGGGGACTCTGGTCACCACCTGGGCCTCACTTGGACCTGGTGAATCTGGTCCTTACCTGGTGGTCAGCCGGATCTTGTAACTCTGGTCACCACTAGGATATCACCTGGGCCTGGTGAATCTGGTCCCCATCTGGGCCTCACCCAGTCCTGGTGACGTTGTTCCCCACCTGGACCTGATTGCTGTGGACTTCTTCTTGGCCTCACCTGGAACTGGTGACTCTGATCCTACCTGGGCCTCAACCTGATCTGGTGACTCTGGTCCTCACCTGTGGACCATTATGAACTGGATACTCTGTTCCACACCTGAGCTTCACCTGGATATGATGACTCTCGATCCCCTCTTGGCCTCAGCCTGACGTGGGGACTCTGGTCCCCATCTGGATGTCACCTAGACCAGGTGAATCTGGTACCCCTCTAGGCCTCAACTAGACCTGGTTACTCTGGTCCTCAACTCGGCCTCAACGGGACCTAGTGAACATGCTCCCCACCTGCGCCTCATCTGGACCTGGTGACTCTGGTTCTACCTAGACATCAACGGGACATGGTTACTCTATTCCCACTTGGAGAGACCTGATCCTGGTAACTCTGGTCCTGTCTTTGGCCTCTTCTGTAACAGGTGACTCTGGCTCCACCTGGGCCTCACCTGTAAATGGTGTCTGATCCTAAGCATGGCCTCACCTGACCTGGTGACTGTGGTTCCCATCGGGACCTCACCTGGACCTCATGTCTCTGGTCCCACCTGGGCCTCACCAGGACCTGTTGTCTCTGGTACCCACCTGGGTAGCATCAGGATATGGTTAAACTGTTCACTAACAGTGACCTAGCCGGACCTATTAACTCTGGTCTTCACCTAGGCCACACTTGGACATGGTGACACTGGTTCCCACCTGGGTCTCACCTGGACACGGTGAGTCAGATCCCCACCTGGTCCTCACCTGTAACTGGTGATTCTCGTTCCCACATTGAGCTAATGTGGACCTGTTGGATGCAGGGTTTCTAGCTTCTTTTTTTTTAATTTTTATTATTTATGATAGTCACAGAGAAAGAGAGAGGCTGAGACACCGGCAGAGGCAGAATCAGGCTCTATGCACAGGGAGCCCGACGTGGGATTCGATCCCGGGTCTCCAGGATCGCGCCCTGGGCCAAAGGCAGGGTCAAACCGCTGCGCCACCCAGGGATCCCATGTGTTTCTAGCTTCTCATGTACCTCGTGACTCTGGTCCCCACCAGTGCCTCACCGGGACCTGGTGAGTGTGGTTGCCACCTGCACCACACCTGGACCTGGTCATTCTGGTCTGCACCTGAGACTACCCTGGATCTGTTGACTGTGGTCCCCACCTGGGCTTCACCTGCTTTGGGGACTCCGGTCTCCATCTGGGCCTCACCTGGCCCTCTGGACCATGGTCCTCAACTGGGCAATATTGGGACCCGGTGACTGTGTTCCACAACTGGACTTCACCTGGACAGGTGATTCTGGTCTCCCTCTGGGTCTCACCGTGCCCTAGTGACTGTGAACCACACTTTGGCCTGATTTGGACCTGCTGACCCTGGTTGGCACCTGCGCCTGACCTCGAACTGTTGACTCTGGGACTTTCAAGGGCCTACCCTGTACCTTGTGATCCTGGTCCCCACCTGGGACTCACCTGGACGTGGTGACTCATATCACATCCGCGTACTCACCTGGACCTGCTTACTGTGTTCCACATCTGGGCCTCAAGTAGACTTGTTGACCATGGTCCCCAAACCGGCCTCACATGGACCTGTTGCCTCTGATCCACACCGGGGCCTCACGTGTACCTGGTAACTCTGGTCCTAACCTGGGCCTCATCTGGACCTAGTGACTCTGGTCCCCACCTGGGCTTCACATGGATCTGGTGACTCTGATCCCCACCTGGACTTCACCTGGATCTGGGGACACTGGTCCCAACCTGGACCTCTCCTGGACCTTCTGACTCTCTTTCCATCATGGACCTCACCTGGATCTGGTGACTCTGGTCCTCAGTTTGGCCTCACCTGGACCTGGTGTCTCTCGTCCCCACTTGGTCCTAACTCAGAACTGCTGAATCTTGCCCCACCTAGGCCGCACCCAGACCTGGTGACTCTTGTCCCCAGCTATGCCTCTATTCAACCTGAAGAATCTTGTCCTCAAGTGGGCCTCACATGGACCTGGGACTCAGCTGGATAGAGTGGCTCTGGTTCCCACAAGGGGCTCACCTGATACTGCTGAATGTGGTCTTATTCTATGTCTCAGCAGGACCTAGTGATTCGGTTCCCCATCTGGGCCTGCATGGCCCTAGGGACTCTGGTCCTCACCAAGGCATCATTGGGACCTGGATACTCTGTTCCACACCTGGACCTCACTTTGACCAGTGACCTCTGGTCCCATTCCGGGCCTCAAACTAAACTGGTTACTCTGGTTCCCCTCTGGGCCTCACCCTTACCTGGTGACTCTGGTCACCCCTTGGGCTTCACTTGGGCCTGGTGAATCTGGTCTTTAGCTGGTCCACACCTGGATCTGGTGACAGGTCGCCACCTGGGCCTCACCTGGGCTTGGTGAATCCTGTTGCCATCTGCGCCTCCCCTGGACCTTGTGAAAGTGGTCCCACCTGGACCTCCCCTGGATCTGGTGGCTCTGGTCCCCCTCTGGGTCTCACCGTGCCCTAGTAACTGTGAACCCCACTTTGGCCTGACTTCGACATGCTGAACCTGGTTGCTACCTGCCCCCGACATCGAAATGTTGACTCTGGTCCTTTCAAGGGCCTCCCTTGTACCTGGCGATCCTGGTGTCCACCTTGCCCTCACCTGCACGTGGTGACTCTTGTCCCCAACGGGGACTCACCTGGACCTGCTTACTGTGTTCCACACCTGGGCCTCAAGGAGACCTGTTGACCATGGTCCCCAAGCCGTACTCACATGGACCTGTTGCCTCTGAACCCCACCGGGGCCTCACGTGTACCTGGTAACTCTGGTCCTCACCTGGGCATCATTGGTACCTGGTGACTCTGTTCCACACCTGAGGCTCCCCTGGACATGATGACTCTGGAACCTCTCTGGGCATCAAACTGACCTGGTGTCTCTGGTCCCCATATGGATGTCACCTGGACCAGGGAATCATGGTACTTCTCTGGGCTTCAACCAGGTCTGGTGACTCTGGTCCTCAACTGGGCCTAACCTGGACCTAGTGATTATGCTCCATCTGGGCTTCATTTGGACCTGGTGACTCTGGTCCCTACCTGGGCATCATCGGACATGGTTCCACTCCATGGCCTGTAGGTTGGCCTCACCTGGACCTGGTAACTCTCGTCCCTACCTGGGCATCATTGGGACCTGGTTCCTCTGTATGGCCTGCAGTTTGGCCTCACCTGGACCTGGTGAGTGGGTTTGTCACCTGGGCCTCACTCATGCCTAGTGACACAGGTCCCCACGTGGGCCTCACTTGGACCTGGTGAATCTGGTCCTTACCTGGTCCTCACCCGGAACTGGTAACTCTGGTCACCACCTGGGAATCACCTGGGCCTGGTGAATCTGGTCCCCATCTGGGCCTCATCCAGTCCTGGTGACTTTGTTCCCCACCTGGACCTGATTGCTGTGGACTCCTTCTTGGCCTCACCTGGAAGTGGTGACTCTGATCCTAACTGGGCCACACCCAGTTCTGGTGACTCTGGTCCTCATCTGTGGACCATTATGAGCTGGATAAACTCTTCCACCCCTGAGCCTCACCTGGACATGATGACTCTGGAGCCCCTCTGGGCCTCAGCCTGATATGGTGACTCTGGTCCCCATCCGTATGTCACCTCACCAGGTGAATCTGGTACCCCTCTATGCCTCAACTTGACCTGGTAAATCTGGTCCTCAACTGGGCCTCACCGGGACCTAGCGAACATGCTCCCCACCTGCGCCTCATCTGGACCTGGTGACTCTGGTTCTACCTGGGCATCATCGGGACAAGGTTACTCTATTCCCCACTGGGACTGACCTGATCCTGGCAACTCTGGTCCTGACTTTGGCCTCTTCTGTACCAGGCGACTCTGGCTCCACTTCGGCCTCACCTGCAACCTGTCACTCTGATCCTAAGCATGGCCTTACCTGACCTGGTGACTGTGGTTCCCATCGGGACCTCACCTGGACCTCATGTCTCTGGTCCCACCTGGGCCTCACCAGGACCTGGTGTCTCTGGGACCCTCCTGGGTAGCATCAGGATATGGTTACAGTGTTCACTAACAGTGCGCCAGCCGGAACTATTAACTCTGGTCTTCACCTGGGCCACACCTGCACATGGTGACACTGGTTCCCACCTGGGTCTCACCTGGACATGGTGAGTCGTATCCCCACCTGGTCCTCACCGATAACTGTTGATTCTCGTTCCCACATGGAGATCATGTGGACCTGTTGTCCGCAGTGTTTCTAGCTTCTTTTTTTAAATTTTTATTTATTTATGATAGTCACAGAGAGAGATTGGCAGAGACACAGGCAGAGGGAGGAGCAGGCTCCATGCACAGGGAGTTCGACGTGGGATTCGATCCCGGGTCTCCAGGATCGCGCCCTGGTCCAAAGGCAGGCGCCAAACCGCTGCGCCACCCAGGGATCCCATGTGTTTCTAGCTTCTCATGTACCTCGTGACTCTGGTCCCCACCAGGGCCTCACTGGGACCTGGTGAGTTTGGTTGCCACCGGCACCTCACCTGGACCTGGTGATTCTGGTCTGTACCTGAGACTACCCTGGATCTGGTGACTGTGGTCCCCACCTCAGCTTCACCTGGATTTGTGGATTCCGGTCCCCATCTGGGCCTCACCTGGCCCTGTTGACCATGGTCCTCAACTGGGCAAAATTGGGACCCGGTGACTGTGTTCCACAACTGGACCTCACCTGGACCAGGTGACTCTGGTCCCCCTCTGGGTCTCACCGTGCCCTAGTGACTGTGAACCCCACTTTGGCCTGACTTGGACCTGCTGACCCTGGATGCCACCTAAGTCTGACTTCGAACTGTTGACTCTGGTTCTTTCAAGGGCCTCCCCTGTATCTGGTGATCCTGGTCCGCATCTGGGCCTAACCTGGACGTGGTTACTCTTGTCACCACCGGGGACTCACCTGGACCTGCTTACTGTGTTCTACACCTGGGCCTCAAGTACACCTCTTGACCATAGTCCCCAAGCCGGCCTCACATGGACCTGCTTCCTCTGATCCCCACCGGGGCCTCAAGTGTACCTGGTAACTCTGGTCCTCACCTGGGCCTTATCTGGGCCTAGTGACTCTGGTCCCCACATGGACTTCACCTGGATCTGGTGACTCTGGTCCCCACCTGGACCTCACCTGGATCTGGTGACTCTGGTCCTCAGTTCGGCCTCACATGGACCTGGTGTCTCTCGTCCCCACTTTGACCTAACTCAAAACTGCAGAATCTTGCCAAACCTAGGACGCACATAGACCTGGGGACTCTTGTCCCCAGCTATGCCTCAATTCGACCTGACCTGATGAATCTGGTCCTCACGTGGGCCTCACATGGACTTGGGACTCAGCTGCATAGAGTGGATCTGGTTCCAACAAGAGTCTCACCTGTTACTGGTCACTCGGGTCTTTTTCTATGCCTCAGAAGGACCTAGTGATTCTGTTCCCCATCTGGGCCTGCATGGCCCTAGTGACTCTGGTCCTCACCCAGGCATCATTGGGACCTGGATACTCTATTCCACACCTGGGCCCCTCTTTGACCAGGGACCTCTGGTCCCATTCTTGGCCTCAAATTAAACTGGTTACTCTGGTGCCCCTCTCGGATTCACCCTTACCTCGTGACTCTGGTCACCCCTTGGCTTCACTTGGGCCTGGTGAATCTGGTCCTTAGCTGGTCTGCACCTGGATGTGGTGACTGGTCGCCACCTGGCCCTCACCTGGACTTGGTGAATCTTTTTGCCACCTGCGCCTCACCTGGACCTTGTGATTGTAGTCCCACCTGGAACTCACCTGGATCTGTTGGCTCTGGTTCCCATATGGGGCTCTCCTGGACCTGGTTCCTGTGGTCTCCATCTGGCCTCACCTGGAACACAATGACTCTGATCCATATTTGGGCATCTCCTGGACCTGTTGACACTGGTCCTTTCCTGGCCATCATTGGGACCTGGATACTCTCTTATATACCTGGGCCTCACCTGGACCTGGTGACTGTGGTCCCACCTGGGCCTCACCTGGACGAGGTGACTGGTTCCCACAGGGACCTCACCTGGACCTGGTGACTCAGGTCCTCATATGGGCATCATGAGACCTGGTTTTTCAGTTCCACATCGGGGCCTCACATGGACCTAGTGATTCTCGTCCCCCTCTGGGCCTCACCCGGACGTGGTGACTCTGGTCCCCACCTGGATATCACCAGAACCGGGTGACTCTGGTCCCCCTCTTGGACTCATCCGGACCTGGGGACACTGGTCCTCAACTGGGTCTCAATAGGACCTGGTGAATCTACTCCTCACTTAGGCCTCGTCTGGACCTTGTGACTCTTTTCCCACCTGGCATCAATGGGACATGGTTACTCTCTTCCGCACCTGGGCCTCACATAGACATGATAACTTTGCTCCGCCCTTTGGCCTCAACTGGTCCTGATGACCCTGGTCCCCCCACCTAGGCCTCAATCTGGACCTGGAGACTGTTGTCCACACCTGGGTCTCACCTGGACCTGGTGACTCTCGTTCCCACATGAACCACAACTGGACCTGGTGACTGTGGTTTTCTTGTAGACTCACATTTACCTGGTGACTCCGGTGCCCACTAGGGACTCACGTGGATCTGGTGACTCTGGCCTGCTGATTGGCCTCACTTGGACCTGGTGAGTGGGGTTGCCACCTGGGCCTCACCCAAACCTGGTGACTCAGGTCCCCACGTGGGCCTATTGGACCTTTTAATCTGGTCATTACCTGGTCCTCTCCCAGACCCGGGGACTCTGGTCCCCAACTGGGCCTCACCTGGACCTGGTGAATCTGGTCCCCATCTGGGCCTCACCCAGTCCTGGTGACTTGGTTCCCCACCTGGACCTGATTGGTGTGGTCACTTTCTTGGCCTCACCTGGAACTGGTGACTCTGATCCTATCTGCGCGTCACCCAGTCCTGGTGACTCTGGTCCTCACCTGGGCATCATTGGTACCTGGTGACTCTGTTCCACACCTGAGCCTCACCTGGACATGATGACTCTGGAACCACTCTGGGCCTCACGCTGACCTAGTGACTCTGGACCCCATCTGGATGTCACCTGGACCAGGAGATTCTGGTACCCCTCTAGGCCTCAACCAGATCTGGTGACTCTGGTCCTCAACTGGGCCTCACCTGGACCTAGTGAATATGCTCCATCTGGGCCTCATTTGGACCTGGTGACTCTGGTCCCTACCTGGGCATCATAGGGACATGGTTCCACTGCATGACCTGCAAGTTGGCCTCACCTGGACCTGGTAACTCTGGTCCCTACCTGCATTCTCGGGACCTGGTTCCACTGCATGGCCTGTAGGTTGGCTTCACCTGGACCTGGTAAATCTGGTCCCAACCTGGGCATCTTTGGGACCTGTTTCCTCTGCATGGCCTGCAGGTTGGCCTCACCTGGAACTGGTGAGTGGGTTTGTCACATGGGCCTCACCCTTGCCTAGTGACACAGGTCCCCACGTGGGCCTCACTTGGACCTGGTGAATCTGGTCCTTACCTGGTGGTTACCCGGAACTGGTAACTCTGGTCACTACATGGGAATCACCTGGACCTGGTGAATCTGGTCCCCATCTGGGCCTCACCCAGTCCTGTTGACTTTCTTCCCCACCTGGACCTGATTGCTGTGGACTTCTTCTTGGCTAACCTGGAACTGCTGACTCTGATGCTAACTGGGCCTCACCCAGATCTGGTGACTCTGGTCCTCACCTGTGCACCATTATGACTTGGATACTCTGTTCCACACCTGAGCCTCACCTGGATATGTTGACTCTGGATCCCCTCTGGGCCTCAGCCTGACTTGGGGACTCTGGACCCCATCTGGATGTCACCAGACCAGGTAAATCTGGTACCCCTCTAGGCCTCACCTAGACCTGGTGACTCAGTTCCTCAACTGGGCCTCAACGAGACCTAGTGAACATGCTCCCCACCTGCGCCACATCTGGGCCTGGTGACTCTGGTTCTACCTTGGCATCATCGGGACATGGTTACTCTATTCCCACTTGGAGTGACCTGATCCTGGTAACTCTGGTCCTGACTTTGGCCTCTTCTGTTCCAGGTGAGTCTGGCTCCACCTGGGCCTCACCTGTAACTGGTGACTCTGATCCTAAGCATGGCCTCACCTGACCTGGTGACTGTGGTTCCCATCGGGACCTCACCTGGACCTCATGTCTCTGGTCCCACTTAGGCCTCACCAGGATCTGGTGTCTCTGCCACCCACCTGGGTAGCATCAGGATATGGTTACACTGTTCACTAACAGTGACACAGCCGGACCTATTAACTCTGGTCTTCACCTGGGCCACACCTGGACATGGTGACACTTTTTCCCACGTGGGTCTCACCTGGACATGGTGAGTCGGATCCCCACCTGGTCCTCACCTGTAACTGGTGATTCTCTTTCCCACATGGAGATCATTTGGACCTGTTGGCTGCAGTGTTTCTAGCATCTTTTTTTTAATTTTTATTTATTTATGATAGTCACAGAGAGAGAGAGAGGCAGAGACACAGGCAGAGGGAGAAGCAGGCTCCATGCACCGGGAGCCCGAGATGGGTTTCGATCCCCGGTCTCCAGGATCGCGCCCTGGGCCAAAGGCAGGCGCCAAACCGCTGGGCCACCAAGGGATGCCATGTGTTTCTAGCTTCTCATGTACCTCGTGACTCGGGTCCCCACCAGTGCCTCACCGGGACCTGGTGAGTTTGGTTGCCACCTGCACCACACCTGGACCTGGTGATTCTGGTCTGCACCTGACACTACCCTGGATCTTGTGACTGTGGTCCCCACCTGGGCTTCACCTGGATTTCGGGACTCCGGTCCCCACCTCGGCCTCACCTGGCCCTGGGACCATGGTCCTCAACTGGGCAAAATTGGGTCCTGGTGACTGTGTTCCAAAACTGGACTTCACCTGGACCAGGTGACTATGCTCCCCCTCTGGGTCTCACCGTGCCCTAGTGACTGTGAATTCCACTTTGGCTTGACTTGGACCTGCTGACCCTGGTTGCCACCTGCGCCAGAACTCGAACTAAGGACTCTGGTTCTTTCAAGGGCCTCCCCTGTACCTGGTGATCCTGGTCCCACCTGGGCCTCACCTGGACCTGGTGACCCTTGTAACCACGGGGGACTCACCTGGACCTGCTTACTGTGTTCCACATCTGGGTCTCAAGTGGACCTGTTGATCATGGTCCCCAAGCCGTCCTCACATGGACCTGTTGCCTCTGATCCCCACCGGATCCTCACGTGTACCTCGTAACTCTGGTCCTCACCTGGGCCTCATCTGCACCTAGTGACTCTGGTCCCCACCTGGGCTTCACCTCGATCTGGTGACTCTGGTCCCCACCTGGACTTCACCTGGATCTAGTGACTCTGGTTCCCACCTGGACCTCTCCTGGACCTGGTGACTCTCTTTCCAACATGGACCTCACCTGGATCTGGTGACTCTGGTACTCAGTTTGGCCTAACCTGGACCTGGTGTCTCTCGTCCCCACTTTGACCTAACTCAGAACTGCTGAATCTTTCCCCACCTAGGCCGCACACAGACCTGGTGACTCTTGCCCCCAACTATGCCTCAATTCGACCTGATGAATCTGGTCCTCACGTGGGCTTCACATGGACCTGGGACTCAGCTGGATAGAGTGGCTCTGGTTCCCACAAGGGGCTCACCTCATACTGGTGACTGTGGTCTTTTTCTATGCCTCACCAGGACCTAGTGATTCTGTTCCCCATCTGGGCCTGCATGGCCCTAGTGACTCTGGTCCTGACCCAGGCATCATTGGGACCTGGACACTCTATTCCACACCTGGGCCTCTCTTTGACCACGGACCACTGGTCCCATTCTGGGCCTCAAACTAAACTGGTTACTCTGGTTCCCCCTCTGGGCCTCACCCTTACCTGGTAAATCTGGTCACCCCTTGGGCTTCACTTGGGACTGGTGAATCTGGTCCTTAGCTGGTCCTCACATGGATCTGGTGACTGGTCGCCACCTGGGCCTCACATGGACTTGGTGAATCCTGTTGCCACCTGCGCCTCACCGGGACCTTGCGACAATTTTCCCACCTGGCATCAATGGGACATGGTTACTCTGTTCCCCACCTGGGCCTCACCTGGACATGATAACTTTGCTCCACACTTTGGCCTCAACTGGTCCTGATGAATCGGGTTCCCCCACCTAGGCCTCAATCTGGACCTGGTGACTGTGGTCCCCAACTGGGTCTCACCTGGACCTGGTGTCTCTCGGTCGCACATGAACCACACCTGGACCTGGTGACTGTGGTGTTCTTGTAGACGCACATTTACCTGGTGACTTCGGTCCCCACTAGGGCGTCACCTGGATCTGGTGACTCTGGCCTGAAGGTTGTCCTCACCTGGACCTGGTGAGTGGGGTTGCCACCCCATACCTGGTGACTCAGTTCCACACGTGGGCCACTTGGACCTGTTAATCTGGTCGTTACCTGGTCCTCTCCCAGACCCGGTGACTCTGGTCCCTACCTGGGCCTCATCTGGACCTGTGAATCTGGTCCCCATCTGGGCCTCACCCAGTCCTGGTGACTTTGTTCCCCACCTGGATCTAATTGCTGTGGACTCTTTCTTGGCCTCACCGGGAACTGGTTACTCTGATCCTATCTGCGCGTCACCCAGACCTGGTGACTCTGGTCCTCACCTGGGCATCATTGGTACCTGGTGACTCTGTTCCACACCTGAGCCTCACCTGAACATGATGACACTGCAACCCCTCTGGGCCTCACCCTGACCTGGTGATTCTGGTCCCCATCTGGATGTCACCTGGACCAGGTGATTCTGGTACCCCTCTAGGCCTCAACCAGATCTGGTGACTCTGGTTCTCAACTGGGCCTCACCTGGACCTAGTGAATATGCTCCATCTGGGCCTCATTTGCAGCTGGTGACTCTGGTCACTACCTGGGCATCATCAGGACATGGTTCCACTGCATGACCTGCAGGTTGGCCTCACCTGGACCTGGTAACTCTGGTCCCTACCTGGGCATCATCGGGACATGGTTCCACACATGCCTGCAGGTTGGCCTCACCTGGACCCGGTAACTCTAGTTGCTACCTGGGCATCATCGGGACATGGTTCCTCTGCATGTCCTGCAGGTTGGGCTCACCTGGACCTGGTGAGTGGCGTTGTCACCTTGGCCTCCCCCATGCCTGGTGACACAGGTCCCCACGTGGGCCTCACTTGGACCTGGTGAATCTGGTCCTTACCTGGTCCTCACCCGAAACTCCTAAATCGGGTCACCACCTGGGAATCACCTGAACTTGGTTAATCTGGTCCCCATCTGGTCCTCATCTAATCCTGGTGACTAAGTCAACCCACCTGGACCTGATTGCTGTGGACTCCTTCTTGGCCTCACCTGGAGCTGGTGACTCTGATCCTAAGCATGGCCTCACCTGACCTGGTGACTGTGGTTCCCATCGGGACTTCACCCGGACCTCATGTCTCTGGTCCCACCTGGGCCTCACCTGGACCTGGTGTCTCTCATACACACCTGGGTAGCATTAGGATATGGTTACACTGTTCACTAACAGTGACACAGCCGGACCTATTAACTCTGGTCTTCACCTGGGCCACACCTGGACATGGTGACACTGGTTCCCACCTGGGTCTCACCTGGACATGGTGAGTCGGATCCCCCCCGGTCCTCTTTTGTAACTGGTGATTCTCGTTCCCACATGGACATCATGTGGATCTGGTGGCTGCCGTGTTTCTAGCTTCTCATGTACCTCGTGACTCTGGTCCCCACCAAGGACTCACCGGGACCTGGTGTGTGTGGTTGCCACCTCCGCCTCACCTGGATCTGGTGATTCTGGTCTGCACCTGAGACTAACCTGGATCTGGTGACTGTGGTCCCCACCTGGGCTTCACCTGGATTTGGGGACTCCGGTCCCCACCTGGGCCTCACCTGGCCCTGTTGTCCATGGTCCTCACCTGGGCAAAATCGGACCCGGTGACTGTGTTCCACAACTGGACCTCACCTGGACCACATGACTCTGGTCCCCCTCTGGTTCTCACCGTTCCCTAGTGACTGTGAAACCCACTTTGGCCTGACTTGGACTTCCTGACACTTGTTGCCACCTGCGCCTGACCTCGAACTGTTGACTCTGGTTATTTCGAGGTCCTCCCCTGTACCTGGTGATCCTGGTCCCCACCAGGGCCTCATCTGGACATGGTGACACTTTTCACCACGGAGGACTCACCTGGACCTGTTTACTATGTTCCACTCCTGGGCCTCAAGTAGACCTGTTGACCATGGTCCCCAAGCCGGCCTGACATGGACCTGTTGCCTCTGATCCCCACCGAGGCCTCACGTGTACCTAGTAACTCTGGTCCTCACCTGGGCCTCAAACGGACCTAGTGACTCTGGTCCCCAACTGGGCTTCACCTGATCTGGTGACTCTGGTCCACACCTGGACCTCTCCTGGACCTGGTGACTCTCTTTCCAACATGGACCTCACCTGGAGATGGTGACTCTGGTCCTCAGTTTGGCCTAACCTGGACCTGGTGTCTCTCGTCCCCATTTTGACCTAACTCAGAACTGCTGAATCTTGCCCCACCTAGGCCGCACCCAGACCTGGTGACTCTTGTCCCCAGCTATGCCTCAATTCGACCTGATGAATGTGGTCCTCACGTGGCCCTCACATGGACCTGCGACTCAGCTGGATAGAGTGGCTCTGGTTCCCACAAGGGTTCACCTGATACTGCTGACTGGGGTGTGTTTCTATGCCTCACCAGGACCTAGTGATTCTGTTCCCCATCTGGGCCTGCATGGCCCTAGTGACTCTGGTCCTCACCCAGGCATCACTGGGATCTGGATACTCTATACCCCATATGAGCCGCACTTTGACCAGTGACCTCTGGTCCCATTCTGGGCCTCAAACTAAATGGTTACTCTGGTTCCCCCTCTGGGCCTCACCCTTACCTGGCGACTCTGGTCACCCCTTGGGCTTCACTTGGGCCTGGTGATTCTGGTCCTTAGCTGGTCCTGCACCTGGATGTGGTGACTTGTCGCCACCTGGGCTTCACCTGGACTTGGTGAATCCTGTTGCCACCTGCAACTCACCTGGACCTTGTGACTGTGGCCACACCTGGACCTCACCTGGATCTGGTGGCTCTGGTTCCCATATGGGGGTCTCCTGGACCTGGTTCCTGTGGTCTCCATCTGGCTTCACCTGGAACACAATGACTCTGATCCATATTTGGACCTCTCCTGGACCTGTTGACTCTGGTCCTTACCTGCGCGTCATTGGGACCTGGATACTCTCTTATATAACTGGGCCTCACCTGGACCTGGTGACTGTGGTCCCACTTGGGCCTCACCTGGACGAGGTGACTGGTTCCAACAGGGACCTCACCTGGACCTGGTGACTCAGGTCCTCATATGGGCATCATGGAACCTGGTTTCTCAGTTCCACATCGAGGCCTCACCTGGACCTATTGATTCTCTTCCCCCTCTGGGCCTCTTCCTGATGTGCTGACTCTGGTTCCCACCTGGGACATCACCAGAACCGGGTGACTCTGGTCCCCCTCTGGACTCACCCGGAGCTTGGGACTCTGGTCCTCAGCTGGGCCTCACAGGACCTTGTGAATCTACTCCTCACTTAGACCTCGTCTGGACCTTGTGACTCTTTTCCCACCTGGCATCAATGGGACATGGTTACTGTGTTCCCCACCTGGGCCTCACCTAGACATGATAACTTTGCTCCACACTTTGGCCTCAAACTGGTCCTGATGACTCTGGTCCCCCCACCTAGGCCTCAATCTGGACCTGGTGACTGTGGTCCCCACCTCTTTCTCACCTGGACCTGGTGACTCTCGTTCCCACATGAACCACACCTGGAACTGTGACTGTGGTGTTCCTGTAGACCTCACATTTACCTGGTGACTCCGGTCCCCACTAGGGACTCACCTGGATCTGGTGACTCTGGCCTGCAGGTTGGCCTCACCTGGACCTGGTGAGTGGGGTTTGCCACCTGGGGCTCACCCTGACATGGTGACTCTGGTCCCCATCTGGATGTCACCTGACCAGGTGAATCCGGTACCCCCTCTGGGCCTCAACTAGACCTGGTGACACTGGTCCTCAATTGGGCCTCACCGGGATCTAGTGAATATGCTCCCCACCCTGCGTCTCATCTGGACCTGGTGACTCGGGTTCTACCTGGGCATCAGCGGGTCATGGTTACTCTATTCCCCACTGGGACTGACCTGATCCTGGTAACTCTGGTCCTGAGTTTTGGCTCTTCTGTACCAGGTTACTCTGGTCACCATACATGTTGACACAGGTCCCCGGTGGGGCCCTTTATGACCTGGTGAATCTCGTCCTTACCTGGTCCCTCACCCGTACCTGGTAATCCTGGTCACCACCTGGGAATCACCTGGACCTGGTGAATCTGGTCCCCATCTGGTCGTCACCCAGTCCTGGTGACTTTGTACCCCTCTGGACCTGATTGCTGTGGACTCCTTCTTGGCCTCAACTGGAAGTGGTGACTCTGATCCTACCTGGGCCTCACCCAGATCTGGTGACTCTGGTCCTCACCTGTGGACAATTATGACCTGGATACTCTGTTAAACACCTGAGCCTCACCTGGACATGATGACTCTGGATCCCCTCGGGGCCTCACCCTGACATGGTGACTCTGGTCCCCATCTGGATGTCACCTAGACCAGGTGAATCTGTTACCCCTCTAGGGCTCAAATAGACCTGGTGACACTGGTCCTCAACTGGGTGTCACCCGAGACCTAGTGAATATGCTCCCCACCTGCGCCTCATCTGGACCTGGTGACGCTGGGTCTACCTGGGCATCATCGGGACATGGTTACTCTGTTCCCCACTGGGAATGACCTGATCCTGGTAACTCTGGTCCTGATTTTGGCCTCTTCTGTATCAGGTGACTCAGGCTCCACCTGGGCCTCACCTGTAACTGGTGACTCTGATCCAAAGCATGGCCTCTCCTGACCTGGTGACTGTGGTTCCCATCGGGACCTCACCTGGACCTCATGTCTCTGGTCCCACCTGGGCCTCACCAGGACCTGGTGTCTCTGGTACCCACCTGGGTAGCATCAGGATATGGTTACACTGTTCACTAACAGTGACCAAGTCGGACCTATTAACTCTGGTCTTCACCTGGACCACACCTGGACATGGTGACATTGGTTCCCACCTGGGTCTCACCTGGAAATGGTGAGTCAGATACACACCTGGTCCTAACCTATAACTGTTGATTCTCGTTCCCACATGGACATCATGTGGACCTGGTGGCTGCGGTGTTTCTAGTTTGTCATGTACTTTGTGACACTTGTCCCCACCAGGGCCTCACCGAGACCTGGTGATTGTGATTGCCACCTGCACCCTCACCTGGACCTGGTGATTCTGGTCTGCACCTGAGACTACCCTGGATCTGGTGACTGTGGTCCCCACCTGGGCTTCACCTGGATTTGGGGACTCTGGTCCCCATCTGAGCCTCACCTGGCCCTGTTGACCATGGTCCTCAACTGGCCAAAATTGGGAACCGGTGACTGTGTTCCACAACTGGACCTCACCTGGACCACGTGACTCTGGTGCCCCTCTGGTCTCACCATTCCCTAGAGACTGTGAACCCCACTTTCCCCTTACTTGGACCTGCTGACCCTGGTTGAAACCTGCGCCTGACCTCGAACTATTGACTCTGGTTCTTTCAGGGGCCTCCCCCTGTACCTGGTGATCCTGGTCCCACCTGGGCTTCACATGGATCTGGTGACTCTGGTCCCCACCTGGACTTCACCTGGATCTGGGGACTCTGGTCACCACCTGGACCTCTCCTTGAACCTGGTGACATCTCTTTCCAACATGGACCTCACCTGGATCTGGTGACACTGGTCCTCAGTTTGGCCTCACCTGGACCTGGTGTCTCTCATCCCCACTTGGACCTAACTCAGAACTGCTGAATCTTGCCCCACCTAGGCCGGACCCAGACCTGGTGACTCTTGTCCCCAGCTATGCCTCTATTCAACCTGATGAATCTGGTCCTCACGTGGGCCTCACATGGACCTGGGACTCACTGGATAGAGTGGCTCTGGTTCCCACAAGGGCTTCACCTGATACTGCTGAATGTGGTCTTATTCTACGTCTCACCATGACCTGGTGATTCGGTTCCCCATCTGGGCCTGCATGGCCCTAGGGACTCTGGTCCTCACCCAGGCATCATTGGGACCTGGATACTCTGTTCCACACCTGGACCTCACTTTGACCAGGACCTCTGGTCCCATTCTGGGCCTCAAACTAAACTGGTTACTCTGGTTCCACTCTGGGCCTCACCCTTACCTGGTGACTCTGGTCACCCCTTGGGCTTCACTTGGGCCTGGGGAATCTGGTCCTTAGCTGGTCCACACTTGGACCTGGGGACAGGTCGCCACCTGGGCCTCACCTGGGCTTGGTGAATCCTGTTGCCATCTGCGCCTCCCCGGACCTTGTGAAAGTGGTCCCACCTGGACCTCACCTGGATCTGGTGGCTCTGGTTCCCATATGGGGCTCTCCTGGACCTGGTTCCTGTGGTCTCCATCTGGCCTCACCTGGAACACAATGACTCTGATCCATATTTGGGCCTCTCCTGGACCTGTTTACTCTGTCCTTACCTTGGCATTATTGGGACCTGGATATACTCTTATATACCTGGGCCTCACCTAGACCTGGTGACTGTGGTCCCACCTGGCCTCACCAGGACGAGGTGACTGGTTCCCACAGGGACCTCACCCTGTACCTTGTGACTCATGTCCTCATATGGGCATCATGGGTCCTGCTTTCTCAGGTCCACATTGGGGCCTCACCTGGACTTAGTGATTCTCGTCCCCCTCTGGGCTTCACTCTGACGTGGTGACGCTGGTCCCCACCTGGATATCACCAGAAGCGGGGACTCTGGTCCCCTCTGGGACTCACCAGAGATGGGGACACTGGTCCTCAACTGGGCCTCAAACAGTACCTGGTGAATCTACTCCTCACTTAAACCTCGTCTGGACCTGTGACTCTTTTCCCACCTGACATCAATGGGACATGGTTACTCTGTTCCCCAACTGGGCCTCACCTGGATATGATAACTTTTGCTCCACACTTTGGTCTCAACTGGTCCTGATGAATCTGGTCCCCCCACGTAGGCCTCAATCTGGACCTGGTAACTGTGGTCCCAATTGGGGTCTCTTGGACCTGGTGACTCTTGTTTCGCACATGAACCACACCTGGACCTGGTGACCTGTGGTGTTCTTGGAGACTCACATTTACCTAGTGACTCTGGTCCCCACTAGGGCCTCACGTGGATCTGGTGACTCTGGCCTGCAGGTTGGCCTCACCTGGACCTGGTGAGTGGGGTTGCCACCTGGGACACATCCATACCTGGTGACTCAGGTCCCCACGTGTGCCTCTGCCTCTGGACCTGTGAACTGTCCTTACCTGAACGTACTCTACTAGGACACGGCCGGACTACGGTCAACACCTGGGCCTAAACTGGACCTGGTGAGTGAATCTGGGCTACATCTGGGCCTCACCCAGTCCTGGTGACTTGTTCCCCATGGACCTGCATGCTGTGATCTTTCTTGGCATTACTGGACTGGTGGCTCTGATCCTATCTGCACGTCACCAGATCTGGTGACTCTGGTCCTCACGCGGCCTCACCTGGACCTAGTGAATATGCTCCATCTGGGCCTCATTGGCCTGGGACTTGTTCCCCACCTGGTCTCTCGAGGACATGATAGTTTTCTCCGCACTTTTGGCCTCAATGGTCCTGTGACCTATGGCCCACCACCTCGGAT
>NW_023329857.1:0-29704 GCF_011100685.1 Canis lupus familiaris | reverse complement strand
TATTCTAATATACTAGATTCATTCAACATCCTTCAAATATATGTCCACTCTCTATTGTTGGATAGGATAGAGTTCCTGTAATATAACATCAGCATTGTAGGCTAAGAAGAAAAATTGTCAATAATCACTATCCTGTGAATGAACACATCTAGTGGTCATTAAGTAGAGACATATCTGATATTAGGTTTTTTTTTGGAGTTTTTTAAAGATTTTATTTATTTATTCATGAGAGACACACAGAGAGAGGCAGAGACACAGGCAGAGGGAGAAGCAAGCTCCATTCAGGGAGCCCGATGCAGGACTCGATCCCAGGACTCCAGGATCTCGCCCTGGGTGGAAGGCAGATGCTCAACGGCTGAGCCACCGAGGCGTCCCCTGATGTTAGGTTTTAAATTTTCCTTTTATGCATTATAGTTAGTTATGCAAATCTTAGTAAAGCTAAAAAAAGAAAGCTCTCTGTATTAGTTTCTTGTAGTTGCTATGTTAAATTACCACAACTAGGTGGCTTAAAATGGCAGAAATGTATTCTCTCACAATTCTGGAGGCTAGACATACTACATCAGTATATCTGGCTCAAAATCAGTGTCAGCAAAAATGATCCCTAGGAGGCTCCAGAGGGAGGATCTATTCCTTGCTCCTCCAGTTTCTAGAAGCTCAGGGCATTCCCTGGACTCCAGTTTTCAAGTCCAGCATCCTCAGATCCCTTTCTGCTTTTTCTTCACATCACCTTCCCTCTGTGCTTGTCAAATCTTCATCTGCTGTCTTATAGAGATACTTGTTTTGGCATTTAGGACCCACCTGAATAATCTGCAACTATCTCTCCATCACACCAATTCTTAGTTTAATCACATCTGTAAAAACAAACAAACAAAACAAACACCTTTTTGTTTCCCTTATAAAGTAACATTTACAGGTTCCAAGGATTAGTACTTAATACTGTTGAGGGGATATTATTCTGCCTATGGTACTATCCCCCTTTATATTTTTATAGTGGTAGCCAGAGTAATGCTGACCATTTAATTCAAATCTTCCAACATACTCTCCAAAAAAAAAAAGATGAAATTAAGAATAAATGAAGCAAAACCCATGCTTATGGCATTAATAACAGAAAGACAACACCCAATCTTCAAATTCCATGTACACATAGAAAGCACTGTCCCACTACATGGACAGGGAATGCTGTTTAGAAAAACGGCACAGAAGACAGAAGAAGAGGTCTATCCTAAAATCGACCCTAAAATAGCTATCAAAAATTAAAGTCTATCGTAAGTAAAAATAAAATAAAAATAAAAATAAAAGACTATCTTAAACAACAACAACAGAAAAATAGGAGATTAGAGTACTTATTTTGAAAGGGGACATAAAGACCATATGTTTACATGTACAAAAAATGTGTATATGAATGTTCATAGCAACTTTGTTTATAATTTTAAAATTTGAAAGTATTACAAATGTTTATCAACAGATGAATGGATAATCAAATAATAGGATAGCCATATCATGAAAAATTCAGCAATAAAAAGAAATGCCCTTCACCTAAATGTAATTCTGCTTCTTTGAAATTTAAGGTCACATCTATCAACCTGCCCCATGCCATCCCTCCACATACACAAAAACAAAGTGGGCAAAGAGAAACCAGGCCTATGATAAAATCAGAATTCAACTTCATACTTGCTGCTCAATTATGCTATTTGAATATTGGCAATACAGAGCTTTAAAATTCACTCACATTTTAAATTAATTTTTAGGACATCCTCTCTTGTCATTCAGACCTTAACGGTTTATTTAACTACCTGGTCAGGACTGTTCTTTGTGTTTCTCTGCAACCACCTAACAGTGGTTCTGGTAGACTTCTCTTAGTAAGCTGTATTTTGAATCTCGTCATTCTTGATGCCACGGCATCCAAAAAGCAATCACTACTAGCACTTGCACTGCCTACAACTCGGATCCAAACCACTATCAGCTCTTGCCTGCATAGTTAAGATATTCTTTCCCTGCTTCTGAATTTGTTCCTCTATGATGTATTCTCCATTTTAAATTCAGTTATGCTTAATTTCAATATTATGCTCTTCTGTTTTTCAAAACTTTCCAGTGACCACATCTCATTTGGAACAAGAATAAAAATCCTTACAGTAGACTACCATGAGGCCCTTGGATAATACAAAGGATCAGATCGTCCAATCATCTCATGTGGATCAGAGGTCTTTCCCATAATCCTTTACTGTTAATTCAAACATAAAAGTAATCGTGAGACATAGGCAAGCAGAGAGAGGTTCCCCCATATCCTTTCTCACTGCATCAGGATTAGCTCCAGTGCAGAGTAAAATATGGAAATTCGAAGTAATAGATGCATCTTCTTACTTACTCAAAGATTTCTGTCTGGGTAATAAAAATATCTCCATTTATTCTCAGGTTAGTGATTTTTTTCTTAGAACTGTGTCCTATGACTCCATCAATTGTAAGTTTGTTTATCATATGCAATCCTAGATAGATCAGGTCGAGCCAGCTGAGAGCATTCCATAAACAAGTATTCTCTGGCTAACAAATGCAGATAGTTTGTTTGCCAGAAAGTTTGTTAGTAGCACGTTTACAATCATATGTGATTCGCTCATCTTTTTTCTTTTCCTCGGGTGTTTCTTTATAATGATTGCATGTCTACACCTTACCCATTTTTTCCCCAGAGCCCCTCCGGATATGGCTTTCATTTTCTTGAAGGTCTCATCTCCCACTTATCTTATTACCCTACTTCATTACACCTCAGTCATTCCAGTCTCATTTCTTGTCCATAAAGACACTAAATTTCTGTTCCAGGACTTTTACACTTGCTAATCTTTCAACCTGCTAGGGATCTCCAAATATCTGTACAGCTAGCTTTCTCTTTTGGTTCAAATTTGCTCATAAGTATTCTCTCTGATGCCTTCTCCAAACTGCTTGTATATATTAGAATCCCCTTTTCCCTCCCAACACTCCCTGTTCACTTCTGTCCAAATCATCTATCAAGATTTAATGTACAGATATTTTACTTAAACATGATCTTATTGTGTATGTCTCACCACCTGAAATGATTTCCTCTTCTCCTTCTCCTCCTTCTCCTCCTTCTCCTCCTCCTCCTCCTCCTACTCCTCCTCCTCCTCCTCCTCCTCCTCCTCCTCTTCTTCTTCTTCTTCTTTCTTCTTCTTCTTCTTCTTCTTCTTCTTCTTCTTCTTCTTCTTCTTCTTCCTTTTGCTATCTCATCCACTGTTATATCCCCAGTATTTTGAATGATGTCTGGGACTAAGCAGTCCCTCAATTAGATCTTTGCTAGACAAATGAATGAATGCA
Source organism: Canis lupus familiaris (assembly GCF_011100685.1). Taxonomy (NCBI): domain Eukaryota; kingdom Metazoa; phylum Chordata; class Mammalia; order Carnivora; family Canidae; genus Canis; species Canis lupus. Next base: position 26,383 of record NW_023329857.1, on the reverse strand, counting down.
ATAAACATCACTTAAAGTTCTATTGAAACCTACATAAACCATAACTTTTATCTAATTCTGCTCTCACATCCTATACATGAGACCAGGTCAAGTCCATTTCACAGAGTAATTCTATTATATAATATTATCTGCTTTTGTATGCATTCACTTGGACTTTTTGTCCTCTCAAATGTTTCCTCCATTTAGTTGGCAGACTATTTCTTTTTTTTTTATCATGAAAATTGCACATTCTTTCTACCTATTTTTCCTCCTTTATCACCCATTCATGTTGAAGCAAGACAATCTTTGCTATAATCTCTATGACCTAAGAAATACCCAGGTTGTCTCTTGACCTTACTGGAACTTCACAAACACCAAAATCTGAATTGTTTGCTAATTAGGAGTCCCATTAACTTGACTCATTCTTAGCTTTTGATAATATGACATAAAAACTTTCTATACCCAGTGGGACATCATGGAGAATGTTGGTTTCTTTCTCTAATTTTGTTTCTTAAAGATCTATTCATCTTAGAGGTTGTGATTCATTAAGTTATTGAACCAATTATATAATCAAGACTACTATGAAGTACCTTATATATACCAGACATTTTATGATGTTCTGGAATTCACAGCTAGAAAAAATATGGTCCTCCCCTTAGTCTTATACAGATACTATACTCATAAACATACCACGACAACTCAGTTTAAGTGCTATATTTGCAATATTTACAGAATTACTATGAGACCTTAAAAGAAGAATCTCTTTTGCTTGGGCTGATTATTTCTCTGTTTGGTTGTTTAGGGCAAATGAGAAATAACGGTGGAGTCCCTCTTACATGTTGCTTCATTTCTATTTTTTTAATTTCCATGTTGGCACAGAATGATGGATATATCCTTCATGGTTATTCTAGGATAACATGGTGCTTGTAGCCTACCTAGCATGCTTTATATTGTGAAAGAAAAGGCAATATTCAATATCTTCTATAAAATAATGATAGCAATATGCAATTAGTCAAGTTGTGAGCATTAAACAAAAGTATATGATGGGAAAAACAAAAGTATATGATGGGAATATGAAACACAATGTCTGGCCAGGAAGGGTGACTTGAGAAACCTGTGCAGCACTTTAACAGTCCAGGCTTTGGAATCAGATATTCTTAGTTCAAATTCATGCTCTACCACCTACTATCTGTGTGATCTTGAGCAAGTGATTCAGCTTCTCTGCACCTAAATGTCTTTAATGTATAGAATAAGGATGATAACCATACTCAGTTCATAAAAATGCTTGAAGAGTAAATGATTACATGTAAATCACCAAGAAAAGTGCTTAACACATTGTAGCTAAGAATAACATTACCCTTTATTATTCTTTTCTTTCTTTACCACACTTATTTTAAAGAGTATTATGAAAATAATGATGGAATACAATGCTACCTAACAATACAGTGTGAATAGGCTGCTACTATGTACAAACACTGTTTTGGTTCTGCTTTTGGCTTAAAAACACCTTTACTGACTAATGCTTAATCTTCCCACCTCATCCATATGTGTTTACCTTTTTATTTTCATTTCACCTCCTGCCATATAATTTAACTCAGCATTACATTCATTCTTCTCTAATTTTTGTGTGTGTGCTTTCCTGTTTGCTTATTGGGTTGTCTGTGAACAAATATTAATTAACACTTCCAAATATATCTTTATAAATGTAAACATTGAAATTATTTAAAAAGCTGAAAAATGCCCCAAATAAAAAAGCATAGTACTGTGACATATTTTCATTAAAACAAATACATTATATTTGAAATTTGTTTACAGCATTAAATCACTATTTTTTAGTACTTTGTTCTATTTCTATTTTCTGAGCGGCTTCAAACACATAGGCTTAATGTATTTCCAACATTACTTAATCCTGTCCTCCTTCCTAATATTACTGAGATAGCATAATAGGAACTCAGAAAAAAACAAAAAACAAAAAACAAGGGCTTCCTAACAAATACTCCTTAGATAAATAGAAGGTGGCTTTTGAGGTGTTTAAATAATTTCACATTTTTATTAAGATGAATAAATAAAATAATGGTGGAAATAGTTTTATGGTTCATTCTGGCTAGAAAACATTCATCTCAAACTTATTTAGAATTACCTCACAGGAAAATCTTTGTCTTCCTTGTATATATATGCTAAGTGCCTTCCATTCATTGTATTTTCTGGTTTGAGCTGGTTATCAGGAATCTCAAAAGCAAATATATAGTTTAGTCTCAGCAGGTGTGTTAACTCCAAAAAATTATATTCACATTTATTCATTACCTATAATTTTTCTAGCACAATTTCTTTTTTTTTTAAGATTTTATTTATTCATTCATGAGAGACACACAGAGAGGCAGAGACACAGGCAGAGGGAGAAGCAGGCTCCATGTAGGGAGCCTGATGTGGGACTCAATCCCTGGTCTCCAGGATCACGCCCTAGGCTGAAGACAGGCACTAAACCACTGAGCCACCCAGAGATCCCCTAGCACAATCTCTTTTTACATTAACCTTATTGTTAAACATTGTTATAAAGTGACTCAATTCTTTGGAAAGGAAAAGAATTAGTATATTTAGTACATTAACAACATCCTCAAGATCTGGAAAACCTAGCAAGTGAAGACATTTAAGTCTCTTTTCCCACATCAATAAACTAATAGCTGCTTTTGATACCAGTGAAATTACAGGTAAGATAATGGAACAAGAGGTATACTACAAGTAATACAAAATTTCTTCACACTCCCATATTAAACTGTCAATTGTTAATTACATTTTGAAAGGAGAGTTAGAATGAGGTCTATAGAGCAAATTACTCTGGCATGTATGCTCTCAGAATGAAAAGATATACTAATAATGCTTTCTTCCTGACATGTATGGAAATTCCTGTGAGTTTCTTTTTCCATTCAGATCTTTATCTCAAGAGGAGTCCAACATTATCTTTCTAGGAATAAGACTATCCTGCCAATGGAGTGTGAATTAGTGTCATTCACTGACATGAAAGTTTATTATATCCTATAACCCAGGCTAGAACTGTGTTAAACCACTTAGAGATACCTATAAGTGGAGTCCAACTAATAACCATATCCTCCAAAACATTCACATGAGATATCCATCCTCAGTATTTGCCTTCCATATATTATCATCAGAAGTAAAGCAAAGCAATAAATGAGAGGACAGTATGTGCAACTCTTAAGGCAATCAACCTGTGCCAATAATATATCTATCTGCCAAATTATGAGAAAATAACCCAACTTAAAAATGAAAATAGTATTCAGACAGAATCTTTACAGAAGAAAACATGTGAATGTGGAAGACGACATGTGAAGAGCTAATAAATGATGGTCAACATCACCCAAAGTTTCTTAAAAAATGAGATGTCTATAAGTTTTATTCAGGTTATCAAAATTGAAAATATCACAAAGAATTAGAGCTTCCTCATTCATTGTTTATGGCAATATGAATTCCTACATTAGGGGGAAGATACTTTCTAATCTCTTTAAAAACAGAAAGAAAAAAAAACAAAAAAACAAAAAAAAAAAACAGAAAGAATATATTTGGATCCCATAATGCCAAATGTGGGGGTCAATGATGCAATACAAGAGTATCAATACATTGTACACATAAACAAGAATGCTTACTGCAACAATTGCTTATATAGGAAGAAGAAAATTCAAAGACTGGATGGTTACTGTGCTGTTTGAAAATCAGTGCCATTCTCCATTCTTCCTATTGTTTGATGAACTGGGAGGTTGATTTGTGAGAATTGCATCAGGGATTTCTTATATTCCACCAGATTCTTCTACTGAGATTTAGATAGTGAGGGGAAGGAAGAGAGGGGCTAAGCCCAGGGTCTTATTCCCCAGACTTATCCCCTGGTAGGTTTCCATGTATTGGTTAAGTCCCTCCACCAAAGGCCACAATTCCTGCTAAGAATTAATCTTCCTGCTGCTCTATCTGAATTCTCATTCTGCTCCTTTCTCTTGCCTATTCTGTTTTTTTTTTGTTTTGTTTTGTTTTGTTTTGGTATTTTAGTGGTTCCCAGTATTCATTGTCTGTTGTTGTCATTGCTATTGTTATTATCATTTTTCCTGACTGCTTTTTAAATGGCCACCTTATTAGATTATCTTCAGCTTGAATATGGCCATTTGGTTCCAACTGGGATCTTGATAGATACATCTATCAATAAATGAATGGTCCAATAAATTCTAACAGAGCTATACCCAGAAAGAGCATTAGATCTGGATGTTTTGGCTTAGAAGAGTATGTGTAAAATAGAGTAAGAAACACAATTTAATAGCAAAATATGCCATCAACAAAAAGAAAAGATAGAACTCCAAGAAAAAGCATATGTAACACAAATAACTGAATATATATTAGTATCCAAATTATGCAAGAAATTTCATAAATCAATTAGAAAAAGACAAAAAAATCCAACTTTAAAAATATGTGGCAAATAACATGAATGAATAATTTATACAATACAAAGCATCATTTAACTAATATATGAAATAATACATAACACATATATGATAAATGTTTTATTTTACTTATAATCAGAGAAATATAAATTAAAAGAAATGTCATTTCATATGCACTAGACTTTTACCGTGAATTTTTTTTATATGTTGGAGATGATACAGAACAAAGGTAGTACCAATAAGTTGAGAACTATAGAACATATTTTTTAACTAAAAAATATATTTTATTTATTTATTCATGAGAGACACAGAGAGAGAGAGTGGCAGAGACACAGGCAGAGGGGAGAAGCAGGCTCCATGCGGGGAGCCCGATGTGGGATTCAATCCTGAATCCCCAGGATCAGGCCCTGGGCTGAAGGCAGTGCTAAACTGCTGAGCCACTCAGGCTGCCCAACATGTATTTTAAGATGAGTATTTGTATATGCTTTGATGTAGTATTTCACACCTAGATATAGTCTCTCAAGTAGGAGTCAGCAAATTTAGCCTGCATCAAAATCAGCTTGAGATCATGCTAAAACACAGATTGCTGTCCCTACCACCAGACTTTCTAATTCAGTAGGGCTGGGGTGGGCCCTAAGAATTTCCATTTCTAAAAAGTTCTCAAGTAATATCAATGCTGCTGGTCTAAGACCCACACTCTGAGAATGACTACTGAAAGAAACTCTGATCCATGCACAAAATAAGATACGTACAAGACTGTCCATTGCAGCACTGTTTCCAGTAGTAAAAATTGGAAACAAACTAAAAAACTCATTTACAGAATACATGTATAACTTGGAGTATACTTAAACATGAAATATATAACTCGGAATATGCTTATATAACTAAACAAGAACTATCTGCATAAATATGAGTTAACCTAATCATTAATATAACATTGAGTAACAAAACCTATTTGCAGAAGGATAAATTCAGTATGTTACTTATATACAGTTTTATAACAGGTAAAACAATACAGTATGTTATTTGTGGATAAACATTTATATGTGCAATTATTTTTTAAAAATGTGTGGGATTGGAAATTTTAAATTTAAAATAGTGATAAGCTCTGAAAAAGGACAAAAATGGGATTTGGGAGAAATATACCATAAGATGCAGCTGAATATGTAAAATACTATGTCTTAAGCTGAATTTGAAGGGTTATACGGGCATTCACTATATTAGTTTCCACAACGTTTCATGCATGAAAGTCGTTTTTTTTTGTTTGTTTGTTTTTTTAATTAAATTTAGTTAGTTAACATATATTGCAATATTGGTTTCTGGAGTAGAATTCAATGATCGCTCACATACAATACTCAGGGCTCATCACAACAAGTGTCCTCTTTAATACCCATCACCCCTCTAGTCCATCTCTGACCCACATCCCTCCATCAACACTCAGTTTGTTCTCTATTGTTAGAATCTCCTATGGTTTCTTTCCCTGTCTTTTTTCTTTCCTCCCTTTACATATGTTCATATGTTTTCTTTCTTCTTTTTCCAACTGTTTTCCTTCTTAATTCTTCATATAGTGAGAACATATGGCATATGTCTTTCTCTGACTGCCTTATTTCACTTAGCATAGCATGCTCTAGCTCCATCCATGTTGTTGCAAATGACAAGATTTCATTCTTTTTGATGGCTAAGTAATATTTCATTGTATATATACACCACATCTTTATCCAGTCATCAATCAATGGACATTTGGGCTCTCTCCATAGTTTGGCTATTGTTGATAATGCTGCTTACAAACATCAGGGTGCATGTACCCCTTTGAATTTATATTTTTGTATCCTTTAGGTAAATATCTAGCAGTGCAGTTGCTGGATTTTAGGTAGTTCTATTTTTAACTTTTTGAGGAACTTCCATGCTGTTCTTCAGAATGACTACACCAGTTTGCATTCAGGACAAAAATACAAGAAAGTTCCTCTTTCATCACATCCTCACCAACACTTGTTGTTTATTGTATTGTAATTTTACCTGTTCTGACAGGTGTGAGGTGGTATCTCATTGTGGTTTTGATTTGTATATCTCTGATGAAGAGTGATATTGAGCATTTCTTCATGTGTCTGTTAGCCATCTGGATGTCTTTGGAAAAGTGCCTATTCATGTCTTCTGCCCATTTCTTAACTGGGTCATTTGTTTTTTGGGTATTGAGTTTGATAAATTCTTTATAGATTACAGATGCTAACTATCAGGTTTGTTGTTTGCAAATATCATCTCCCATTTCATAGGCCGTTTTTAGTTTTGTTAATTGTTTTGTTTTGTTTCCTTTGCTGTGCAGAAGCTTTTTGTCTTGATGAAGTCTCAAAAGTTCATTTTTGCTTTTGTTTCCCTTGCCTCTGACAGTATATCTAGTAAGAAGTTGATGCAGTTAAGGTCAAAGAGGATGCTGCTTGTGTACATCTCTAGTTGATAGTTTTCTATCTCACATTTAGGTCTTTCATCCATTTTGCATCTATTTTTGTGTATGATGTAAGGAAGTGATCCAGTTTTATTCTTCTGCATGTAGCTGTCCAGTTTTCCCAACACTATTTGTTGAAGAGACCGTCTTTTTTTCATTGGCTATTTTTTCCTGCTTTGTTGAAGATTAGTTGACCATATAGTTGTTGGACCATTTCTGGGTTCTCCATTCTGTTCCATTGATCTATGTGTCTGTTTTTGTGCCAATACCATACTGTCTTGATGACCACAACTTTGTGATATATCTCGAAGTCCAGAATTGTAGTGCCTCCAGTTTTGTTTGTCTTTTTTAGAATTACTTTGGATTGCGTCTTTTGTGGTTCTATACAGATTTTAGAATTATTTGTTCTTGCTTTGTTAAAAATGCTGTTGGTATTTTGATAAGGATTGTATTAAATGTGTAGAGTGCCATGGGTAGTAAAGATATTTTTAAAATATTTGTTCTTCCAATCCATGAGCATAGTATGCTTTTCCATTTTTGTGTTCTCTTCAATTTCTTTCATCAGTGTTCTACAGTTTTTTAGAGTACAGATCTTTGACCCCTTTAGTTAGGTTTATTCCTACAAAACTTATTGTTTTAGTGCAATTGCAAATGGGATCAATTTCTTGATTTCTTTTTCTGCGGCTTCATTATTGATGTATAAAAATTCAATAGGCAGAGCGTTCGAGTGGCTCAATAAGCTAAGCATCTGCTTTCAGCTCAGGTCATGCCCCTCCTCCCACTTGCACTTCTTTCTTCCAAGCTCTCTTTCTCTCAAAAAAATAAATAAAATCTAAAAAAATAAAAATAAAAAAGAAAGAAATGCAACAAGTTTCTGCACACTGATTTTACATCCCAACTTTGCTGAATTCATGTATTAGTTCTAGCAAATTTTTTTGGTGCAGTCTTTTAGGTTTTCTACATACAGTATCATCTCATCTGCAAATAGTGAAAGTTTGACTTCTTCCTTGCCAAGGAAGAAAATTTCTTATTTTTGTTGTCTGATTGCTGAGGTTAAGACTTCAGTACTATGTTAAATAGTAGAGGTAAGAGTAGACATTCTTGTCCTGTTCCTGACCCTAGGGGAAAGGCTCTCAGTTTTTCCCCATTGGGGAGGATATTAGCTGTGAGTCTTTCATATATAGCCTTTATGATGTTGAGATGTGTTCCTCTAGCCCTACTTTGTTGAGGGTTTTTATCAAGAAAGGATGCTGTATTTTGTAAAATGCTTTTTCTATGTATGAACTTCTTAAGTAAAAATATGTTATGGAATAACATGCATTTTGTCATATTTGTGCCACTGCTCTCCACTGGCTTATTGAAATATAGATATGCATGTATGTAGAAATAGAATTGACTTTTATATATTGAAATTGTATCCTGTAATCTTGCTGCATTTGTTTATTAGTTGTGGTAAATTTGAGGGGTTTTTTTGTTAGTTTGTTTTTTTCAGATTTTTTGGGATGTTCTACATAGACAATTTATCTATGAGCCAAACAATTTTATTTCTTAATATGTAATCTATAAGTCTTTTCTTTTCTTTTCTTTTCTTTCTTTCTTTCTTCTTTCTTTCTTTCTTTCTTCTTTCTTTCTTTCTTTTACTTTCTTCTTTCTTTCTTTCTTCTTTCTTTCTTTCTTTCTTTCTTCTTTTTCTTTCTTTCCTTTCTTCTTTCTTTCTTTCTTCTTTCTTTTCATTTTTGCCACTGTTGTTTTTCTGTGGGTTTTTTTGTGTTTGTTTTTTAGTTTTTTTTTTTGTTTTTGTTTTTTTTGTTTTTTTTTTTGTCATATTGCATTGGCTAAGACTTCCAGTGTGATATTGAATAAGAGTAGTGAGAGGAGGCCTTTTTGTCTTCATCATGGTCTTCAGGGGTGGGATGGGAGACAGAAAGCATTCTGTCTCTCACAGTTAAGTGTATTACCTGTAGGTTTTTTTTTGTTTGTTTTTGTTTTTGTCTTTTTTTTAAGATTTCCTTATTAGACTAGGAAACTGCCTTTCTTTTCCTAGTTTGCAGAGAATTCTTTTTTTTTTTTTGTTTAAGATCTTATTTGTTTATTCATGAGAGACACACACAGAGAGAGGCAGATTTACAGGCAAAGGGAGAAGCAAAGCTCCATGCAGGAAGCCTGATATGGGACTCGATCCTGGGTCTCCAGGATCAGGCCCTGGGCTGAAGGTGGTGCTAAACCACTGAGCCACCTGGGCTGCCCTTTGCTGAGAATTCTTAATGACAAATTTGTCAGATGCTTTTTCTGCACATATTGGGATGATCATGTAGTTTTTATTGTTTAGTTACTAATATGGTGAATTACACTGATGGATTTTCAGATGTTGAACAATAGTCTCCTTGGGCTGCTATAACCAATTGCCACAAATGGAGTTGCTTGATATCACAGAAATTCTTGCACATTTCTAGATGGTGGAAGTCCAAAACTAAAGTCAGCAGAGCTATTCTCTCTGAAGGCCGTAGGAAAGACTCTTGGCTGCCTTTTCATAGCCTAATTATGGCTACCCAGCAATTCCTGGTAGTCTTGGTCTCTGCCTTCACAAGTGTATCTTCTCTCTATGTGTATTGTTATCTTTGTCTGGCCTTATAAGGTTATCAGTCATTGGATATAGGGCCCACCCTAATCCACTATGCCTTTATCTAAATTCTATTAATTACATCAGTGGAGACCCTATTCCTTAAGATAGTCACATTTTGAAGTTCCATGTGGACAGGAATTTTGAGGGCATGTTCTTTAACTTGATGAATCTTCCATTTCTTACATAAACCCAAGTTGGCTATGGCATATTTTCTTTTTTATGTATTGCTGAATTCTACTTGCTAATACTTTTGCTGGGGATTTTTTGCATCTGTGATCATTAGAAATCACAGATTTCTTCTTTAGTAATATAATACCATTTTCTTGTTTTATTGTTAAGGTAACTCTAGTCTCATTGAATTAATATTAAGAAGTTTTAGTCTTTGAAAGATGCTGTTAAGATTAAAAGACAAGCCATTGACTAGAAGAACATGTTTCAAATAATATATATGATGAGAGACTTTTACTTAGAATACACAATGACTTTCAAAACTCAAAAATAAGAAAGCAACCCATTAAGAATATGGGCAAAAGCTTTGGATAAACACTTCACTAGAGAAGATGAAGATAGTGAACGTATGAAATTATGCTCAACAGAATTATTCACTGTGCAAATTCAAATTAGAACCACAATGAGACAACACTGTATGTCTATTGGAATAGCTAAAGACTTATATTAAGTATTGACAAAGATAGAATTCTTATATATTGTAAATGAGAATGTGAAATTATACAGCCTCTTTGGAAAATGGGCTGACATTTTCTTAAAAAGGTTAAATATTCACCTACTTGTGAACCAGACATTTGAAATGTCAGTATTTAAGTGAGAGAAATAGAAGTGTATGTCCATTCAAAGACTTGTATGTGAATATATGTAGTGGCTTTATTTGTAGTAGATAAAACTGGAAAAAGAACAAACATCTACCAAGACTTGAATGGATAAACAAGTTGTGCTATATTCATACAATGGAATACCAATTAGGAATAAAATAGCTGAACTCTGAATACATGCTAACACAATGATAAGTATCAAAAATATTATTTTAAGTGAATGAAAACACACATGAAGTAGTATATAATGTATGACTTTATTTACATAAAATATCAGAAAATGCAAGTTATTATCTGGAGATGAGGGAGAAATCTGGAGAGGGGTAGAAAGAAGAGATTACAAGAAGTCTCAGGAAACTTCTAGGTATGATGGATATGTGGGGTTTTGATTATGATAATGGTATCACTGGTATATACAGATGTCAAAACATAATTGTACAATTTAAAATATGCAGTTTACTGTATGTCAATTATAAGCTACTAAGTAAATGTAGCAAGATCATAGGATACAAGTTCAATATATGAAGGTTGATTTATTCTTACATACATATAGAAATAGCTTAATTCCCATAAGCCAGTTAAGGGCGGTGACACAAGCATGGCAAAATAAACATGAATCTGTCATTTATTTTTATTCATGAAATATTTATTGTTGAAATGAATCTATCCTCTGGAGTCATATAGTTCTGCTTTCTAAATATAAAGGTGTTTGAAATGGGTACCTTACCTTATAAGGTGAGTCCATCTTTTGCAATGATTATCTCATATGTAAATTCTGGGATTTGTGAATTAATTGATTGATAATCTTTTGGCAACCACAAGATTTGAGTTTAATATTGTATGTTGTTCTTTTTGGAAACTATGTACAACATGAGAGGGCTGGGACTAAGGAGAAAACTGGAAGAAAACTTAAGAAAAGCCATGCTTTTCAGTCTTTTCAGTCTTCAGCAAAACCTCGGGGGAAGATTATGGAAGACAGGACAAAGAATTGACTGTTTCCACGATGCTCTATTCATGGGCCCAACATGCTTCTGCTGCTCACTCTGCCACCTGATGATGCTCTATTCATATCTGTAAGGGAAGGAGGCTGATGACAAATGTAGAAAGGAATTGACTGCTTGTGCTTTCATGCAATTTTTTACAGAGATCTAAAATATTATCAGGTTAGCAAAGGCAGTGGATTAGTTAGTTCAATCTTCCTATACCCTAAGGCCATTAACCCAAAGTAATCCAAGCCTGATTCAGAGTCTAGGACTATTAACTGAAAGGCTAAACAGCAACAACAAACAAACAATCAAACAAAAAATATGTGATAAGGAATCAAACACAGAAAACAATGTGCTTGTTACTGTTCCACATGTAAATGATTTGCTTGCTAGTGCTTTGATAAAAACTAGGGAAGGGATATTTAGAAATTTTCTGATGAAGAGATAACAACTGGAAATAATGGCAGAGTACATATAATAATTCAAGAGTAAAAATATCTCTGATGATGCATTTATTTGATACATACATTTGTAGTTTTATTTTTGGTGTTTGTAAAAAAATAAAATAAAATAGAGTTTTCTGTACATTCACTCTAGGCATTGGCTCCTTTAAACATTATTCTACTTATAAAGGATTAATATCTCCAATTTCAACTTTTTTGCTCAAATATGCTCAGAAATTTTTGAATTTCTGAGATTATGTATATACCCTTGGATCATCACCAGTGCCTGACTTGTAGGATTTGCACATGTAGCTATTGTAAAATAAGTGAAACAAGAATGAATATGTAAATAAATTAATGACTGTAACATCCTAATTCTTTTAGTATTGTTTTTAAAGTCTCTTTAAAAGTCCTACAAATTTAGTGCAAGAAAGTTTGCAGTTTTAGTTTAGACACAGTTGAGCTCCCCAGATGTGGCAAATCCTCTTTGTTAATTACAAAATGGAATTTATTTTAAGAGAGAAGCACAGATTTATTTATTAAGCACAAAGTTATTAACTTTTCATGGTTCTTTTGCCAGATAGTCTTTAAAATGTTCATTTAGAAGTTACCTATTTTGAAGGGTACTTATCCGGTGGTAATTATATACTGAACAAAAGCATTTTATTTTTTATGTTATATAAGGTACTTTGCAACAATTGTTCCTTAAAGTCGCCATGCCCACATGTAGGTAGTAATGGGTTTTGCAGATGTCTAATATCTTATCTGATCATTCTTCAAAATATCTGTAGGAACCCACTGCATCTGATTTAAGGGAACTTTATTTTCTACACAAAATACTTGGTTTGCTAATCTACCTCTGGTAAGTAACTGACAGGTAAGATAAATGAATAAAGGGTCTCAGTGTTACAATAAGGCATGGTGGGGATTATGGCAAACTGAGGACCACCTGCCTTTTCTAAAGGTGAAACCACTAATGGGCTTTAGCAGAAAATTATTAGATCTATTGAATTTTCATGAAAAATCTTAAATCTAAATATTTTAATGTTAAATCTCAAAGCTTTGAAATTTTGGCAATTAATTAAAATTGTCTTATAATCTCTACAAACCAAACAAATATAATTATAGATTATAGTCAACCCAAGTGCTGTCAGGGTTCTATTCTATAAGGTATTTTCTGTATAATTAGGTCTTAGTTCACAACTTCAGATTTTTTTTCTATGTCCTCATCAGTAGCTTCATAATTCCGTGAGATAAAGTAACAGATTTATTTGCCTTCAAATAAATAGTTTTATTTGCCTTCAAATAAATACTCAAGTAGTTTTTGAGTCAGAGATTTTTCAAAACTACAAGAATCTCAGGAATAACCTAATTCATGTATCAAGTAAGAGAGCAACATCATATATGAAAATTATCAGATACATTGAATGAGCTCTTTAAGGTCATCAGTTATGTGAAATAGCCCTGGAAGGACTTTATATCCTATATTTTACGTCAGAGGTCTTTCCATTATCTCAGGGAATCACTTATGTCTTGGCAAAATACACATGAAGATATTATATCAAAATGTAAGATTAGACCAAGAAGCTAAGTATGAGTTCTTAGTCACATTTGTCATTTTAAATTTGTTGTTAGTAGAATCTCGGTGTACGAGAGAATTATGAATTTAAGAACAATAATGAAGAATATTTCAAATGAAAGTCATTTGTTTTCTTAATCATTCTTGGCTTTGTAGGGATTGAACATAGTAATCACTTGAAAGGACACATACATAACCTGCTATGGAAATGTAAGGGATTGTCATAAGAATAATAATGACAATAGTAATAATAATAATAACAAAACTATAGTACTAAAAAACTATTCAGGCCAACATTATTGTAATGCAAAGATGTGGACAACTAAAATTCATGACATAAATGGGAGGAAGTCCTCAATAATCTAAAAATAAGAAGAAATCTTTCCAGAATTATTGACTACTAATGAGCTCGTTGTTTTCCTTTTATTTAATTACTCTTGAGGCTTTTCTTCCATATAGTTTTAGGGTTCATGTGTCTGGGGTGGGGGGGTTGTTTTCTGTTGCTTACTTCCTTCACTGGTTTCCATTAAATTTATTCCAATTAGTAAATTTTCCATTTTGGCATAACACATATCTGTTTTAAATCCTACTAATAAGAACAGAGAACACTAGCTTTCTGTCTCAAATTAAATAAACTTTTAATTTTGTTTAATGGATAATTCTAACATGTCTCCATGAAATGCATTTAGCAAAAAGATTTAAAGTGATGAGTTGTCAGTTGTCTTGTATTTTTTGATTCAATATGACATTATAGGAAATCATCTAGCAATATGACTTCAAGAGTTAAATATTATGCATTAATTATTTCCATCCAGAATTACAGAGCACTGAAGACTTAATCCAAGTACAAGATCATAATACAGGAATGAAAGCAAGCTCTTTAGGTGTGAAGACACTGAAAGATTTTTGGTTTTTCATTAGTGAAATACTTTAGCAATTGATGATATTTCCTAAAAGGTACAAGGCATCTAGTGTGCGATGAGTATGAAGAAAGAATGTCTCTTTGAAAAAAGACACTTGTTTCCAAATTCAACGTTATGAAGAAAATTTAGAACATATAGTAGTAAATATCAAAAGTAGAAAGGTCTAGACTGCCTGGGTGGTTCAGTCTGTTGAGCGTCTGACTCTTGATTTCTGTTGAGTGTCTGACTCTTGATTTCCACTCTAGTTGTGATCTCAGGATCATGGGCATGAGCCCCAGGTCTGGCTCTGCACTCAGCGGGGAGTCTGCTTCTCCTCCCTCTCCCTTTGCCCCTCCCCTTACTCACACACACTCTCTCTCTGTCTCCCTCAAATAAGCAAAATCTTAAAAAAAAAAAAAGTTGAAAAGTCTTCCTACTGGGCTTTATTTCATCCAATCTAAGAAGACCACTTTGTTCACTTACGGATGTCTGAGAACAACACATTTAGAATTTCTTTGCAAATACTTCCCTTGAAAATTATTTTCTCAAGCTGGTCTTATAAAAATATACAGATTTTTTTCTTCCATTTCAAAGCAGGTGGTGTTTTGAAGAAAGTTCTTTAGCATTTCTTCTCTTAACAGTCTTGTTCTACTTTTGTCTTTCACAATTATCAAACACAGTTAATAGGCTCAATTCCATTATTAAAATATTTGTCCTCAGTTCTGAAGGATGGAGATGTTTCAAGAGATTTTTAAAAAATAATTATATTGGGTATTTAGTGCAGTTAGTTCTACATAAATGTGGCTTTAATTAGTGTAATTATATAAATCATAGCAGAGCACATTAGAGCTACTTGGATTAACAAGCTAATTGTAATTTATTACTTCTCAAGAATATTTCCTGGCAATCAAGCCAAACAATACACCTTACAATGAACATTCAACAGTTCATTGTTCAATATAGTTCAGTTGTTCATTTTTATTTTAAATGTTCTCAACTCTATGGCATTGGCCTTTCCCCTTTTGCTTTGAATAAAAAAGATTAATGATAATTATTTGTAAGTGAAAGGTAGAGTGTCTCACTACACTTAGCACTTAATAAGACAGTATATTCCTGAGTCACTAATTAAAAATGATTAGTACATCATCATGCAAAACAAGAATAAATTCACCAGGTTGCGTGAAATGGCCATTAACTATATGAATGACGTATTCTACCAAAAATCCCAGGAGGAGGGTAATTACTGAACCAATACAATTTGAATCCAATACTTAATTATTCATGGTAATCAGTCCTGTACAGAACCTTCTGACTCAATGACAAATGAAAGCCTTTTATAAAAAAAGAAAACATTGGTATTAAAGTATTTTTTGAGATAGTCAAATAAAAAATAACTAAAAATACCCAGGAGGGAATTTAAAAATTTACATGCACCCAGAAAAGCTTGATATATGCCCTTGTACATGCCTTGATGGCATTCTATATCATTTTTCATAACATATAATGGTCTTTATAACCACAGAAATATGCCTGGGTTTAGTCCAAAGACTGTTTTTAGCAAAAAATAAAGAACAGAGTTGAATTTTTCCCCAGTTGACTACTTCTTCATTTTTTTTATCTTTTTTTTTTTTTTTTTTAGTTTATACCATGCTTGTAATACCAATGTTAAAAATGGCAACACCCTGCTATTCGAAGTCCAGTGAAAAGTTGACATTGTTACCTCTGTCTAGCGATCATAGGAACATTACAATATCTGCCTGGATTAACTGATTAAGCTAAGGGTAGCTTCCCATTTCCACAGAAACTATTTAAAACAAATAATTATTAAACAAAGAAATAGCTGGAGTCATTAGAATCCTATGTTGTTAAGTTTGTTTTGTAAACTAATCTGCAGAAATTTACCCTCTTCATTCCTTTTTTTATACACCAGGAGATGGCTGTTCATCCATCCCCATCTATAACTAAATTGTGATGTTAAGAATGTCAACAATACTGTTGACAGACTATAGCAGATTAACCATGTCCACCAGAGACTGAGGACATTTGGTCACTGCTATTTTCCTGTGGTTACAAATGTCTCTGATGGAAGTAATGCATCCCCTCCTGTTGAGTTAAAGACAAATAAAGGTGTTCCTGATTAGAACATGGCTTCTAAATGGCATCCAGAAATGCAAGCTTATCTTCCACATTGTGGTTCTGCCTTCCTTTAGTGCCCCAGGGTCCTCCGCATCCAGCCAATGAATACAACCAATGTTCTCAAATTAGTGTTGGTCAAACTCTCCCAGAGGATATGTTAAATAGAAATTATTCAGTCCACCCTGAAGAATTTCTGATTCAACAGACGGGGGTGAAGGCCAAGGATTTGCATTTCTAACAACATCCCTGGTGATGTTGTTGGTCATCTGCGTACCCCACTTTGAAAATCATTGAAGTGGAGAATAAACACAGTAGTCACACTTGAAAGGATTTTATGGAACAGGCCTGGAAATAGTACCTAACACTTTTATTCATCCCATTAAATATTGCTTGGGCAAAAGGTCTCATCCATCTGCAAGGGAAACTGGGAAATGTGGTTTAATTTTATGTCTAGTAAGAAGAAGAAATGGATTTTTATAAGTACTGAGCTATTTCTGCCACAGGTGATAATTAGTTCATTTTGTTATTTTTGCCTTGCAATAATCTATCATCTATCATCTATCTATCTATCTATCTATCTATCTATCTATCTATCTATCTACCTATCTTTCTATCTATCATCAATTTTATCCAGTCCAAACCAAAAAAGGAAGCATAGAGGGAAAAGTAGCATAACTTAAGAGAAAATTTTTATTTTTATTTTTTTTAAATATGTTATTTATTTATTCATGAGAGACAAGAGACGAGAGAGAGAGAGAGAGAGAGAGAGAGAGGCAGAGAGAGAAGCAGACTCCATGCAGGTAGCCTAACATGGGACTCGATCCTGGGTCTCTAGGGTCGTGTCCTGGGCTGAAGGCAGGGCTAAACCGCTGAGCCAGCCGGGCTTGCCCAAAGAGAAAAGTTTTTAAACAAACAAAAACAAATTATCTTCATTATCTTTGAATTGTATTCTCAATTCCTAATAAAACTCATCTAATTCCAAAAAATTGAAGGAGTGTTATACTAAAGATATCTTAGAATAGGACAAAACAAAGTGTGTTCAAGATTATCTGTAAAACACTATTTACAGATATAAAAGTCTGAAAACAAACCAAAGCCTATCAGTAAGGGGACTGGTTGAATAAATTATGGTAAAGAAAGAAATGTAGGTCAAATATTTCTTCTGAACATCTCTACTGGGGTGAGTCTCCCATATAACTCCTAGAAGCTTTGAATTAAAGATTTTCTAGGGAAGGTGAGAAGCCAATGAGAGCAAGTGCCCAGTCACAGGATAGCACAATGATGAGACATGCAACTTAGCTCCTTACACAACCCTGACTGGATTCATAAATGGTCTTTAACTACTTTCCGTGGTAGATATGAGTTGGGGAGGTTGATTTACAGTCACTAAAATTGAAGTGTATAACCTGAATGTCAGGTAAATATTTTACAAATGTAATCTTTTAAGGATGAGATGTTTGATCAGCTCAGCCATTATATTCTCCTCTTGAGACCCATAGAATATTCAGATTTTTAAGAATTAAAATTTCCAAAAAGATTTGTGTCTATTATTATTTTTGTCTATTTGTATGGTGGACTCTCCTCTAACATTAATACTTTTCTGTTCTATTCTTGCATTTCTACTAATTTTGGTATGTGATACAAAGACATATTATTTACACTGGAAAGATCTCTGGCAATTTTTTCTCTCTTGTGACTGACCCCTTATTATTGCAAACTATTAATCATAATCATCTTTATCTTTTGCCTTTACTACATTTTGCCTAGGATAACTATTGTAATCATTGTCTGATTTCATTTGGTCCACGTTGGTCTTATGTAATGTTGAATGATTTTTTTTGTATTTATGATTTATGTGTTCTTCCTAAATAGCATTTTGTTTAGTTTTGTTTTGTAATTGGAACTAAGAGGCTTTAGTTTAATTGGAACACTTATTACATTGGCATTTTTGTTATAATCGGTATGATTGCTTAGGCTTATGTTCATCACCTTGTTCTGTAATAGGCAGTCTGAGTATGAACTACCTAGATTAAAATTCTACCTACAACACTTGCTAGTGTGTGATTTTGAACTACTAAGTAAAACTGTCCATCTTTGTAACATTGTAAAAAGTGAATAGTAACAATATTAGAATTCTACATTTCCATCTGATGAGCTCTTTGACTACATTCTGCAGGCTTTTAACAAATGTTTTTTCTCATAGGTCAGTCCTAAATACTAATTATTTTTTTCAACAATCAGAGTTATCTAGAATTCTTTTAAATTAATTTAAACAAATTTAAAATTTTATTTAAATTTAAAATTAGTAACATCAACTATATGAATTAATTCTATTATTTGAAGTTGGTTTCTAATTTTACCATGTTATAGTTGATGAATATCATTTTTGTGAAGAACCTTAGTTACTTGTAAGAATTCTACATTTTTGATATTTATACTTTGTCAGGTCGTTCTTTTTTTGAGAGAGAGAGAGAGAGAGTGGGAGACAGTACACGTCCAGGTACATGAGTGGGGAAGAGAAGTGGCAGAGGGAGAGAGAGAAGAATCTTAAGCAGGCTCCATGCTCAGTGCAGTGTCAGATACAGGGCTCAATCTCATAACCCTGAGTGAAAATCAAGAGTTGGTCTCTTAACTGATTGAGCCACTCAAGTACTCTTGTCAGTTCCTTATGATATATATATATATATTTTTAATTTGTGATTATAAATTATCAGTGGTTTCTTATTTGTTTAGATAGCAAATTTCTGGCTACAAAGTGGGAGAATGTATTATCAGAATA
Source organism: Canis lupus familiaris (assembly GCF_011100685.1). Taxonomy (NCBI): domain Eukaryota; kingdom Metazoa; phylum Chordata; class Mammalia; order Carnivora; family Canidae; genus Canis; species Canis lupus. The sequence goes on along the minus strand of NW_023329857.1, from coordinate 7,247 downwards.
TATAACACGTGACATCAGTACTTAAAGCTAAGTACTATTGCAATGCCTCACCAGCAAGTGAAAAATTGCAAATGGTAATGTTTCAGTAACTTAGAATAATTCCAGACCTTCTAGAAGCATAAATTTGTCCTTCTAAGTCAATTTAGGTAAGAATCTCCCCGTACTTGTCTAACCTTGATGTTTACCAGAAACCACCTTGCACTGATCAGTCAAGAGAGCACTCGATGATGTACCCTTATTCATAATGTATATTGCAAGATACAGCAACTCATAAACCCAGGAAAAGAACCAGGCTAGTACAGCCTAGTGTGTGTACATACCTAAATCCCTAGGTATCTCTGGAATCCCTGCTAACCTATGATCAGAACAAAAGTGTTCACCCTAATGTGTTCACTGTGAATAAAATGCAGAGTTGTGCAGGGAAGCATATCAAAGAAGGCTTTTTTCATTATAAATAACGTTTTAATTTTTTACAGGAAAAATTAGTAATTTATTATTATTGTAATTGCATTTGTACCATGTAAAATTAATATTATGTAAAATGCATAAAATAAGGTGAAAACGCTACTATTTAGTAGCTCTAATAATTTTTCTTTAATAGTTACATCATTTTACCCCTCCCCTCAAAAAAAGTTTCTATAAAACTCTGTATATCTTTATAAGACTGATGAATATAATAAAGTAATTAAGAGTTTGATTCCTAGAAATAGACTACCTCCATTGAATCAAGGCTTTTCTATGTAATAACTGCGATTTTAAGCAAAAATTAATCTATAAAAACAGTCTTAAGCACATACTCTGGCACAAAGAAGCGCTGGGTGAAGATTAGGGATTATAAGTTATTACTTTGGGGAGGAATAATCAGGCAAAAAAATTTTAAAAATTAAGTGTGATTATCCTTGTCCAACAATGGCAAATTTATTTTCTGTCTAGTCCTGTTTGCATATTAGGAAACTTTTCATTCATGTGTCAGAGTTGTGTTTATGTTTTAAGTTGCTAATGGTATTTGTAAAGACTAGAAGTGGCCAAGACTCACTTCATTAAGGAACCTGGAGAAAAACTGACCGTCTCTTAGCAACCAGGCTGATGAGATCTCTAAGAAGAAGCATTTCATCTGTTCTGTTCTCAAATCTCCTTTCTCATTACTGAAACAATACAGATATAATTAAAGACCTTGCCTGGGATTCAAAATGATAGAAGAAGAAACTAGAATAACTGCAAATTGTCCTTAGATAGGGTGACTTGCTCTTCATGAGCACATTGTCTATAGATGTGGGCAGAAATACGATATGATTTCCCCCATAACCTGGAATATTAAAACTGAAAATTTATAGAATGTGTTTCTGTGCTTGGTTCTTAAGCACTGATAAAAAGAAAAAAATGACTTTGAAGAATTTCTTGAGGAGGACTAGTTAGATATATGAAGCAAAACTTTCTTCTCAGAATACTTGATTCTTTTTTTAAAAAAATAAGTTTGGGAGAATCAGAATAGAGGAGTACAATTTTCTGGGACTACAAAATCACATGTTAAGTAAATCAATAAAATTGAATTGTAGTGCTTCATTTTAATTCAGTGTGAAAACTCATTATGAAAAAGGAAAGCTAATATTCCAAAACAACCATGGCTCAGTTTTGCAATAAAAAAGTCATGTTCAATCATCTCATTCTCTGCATTAAAAAAAAAAAAAAAGTTGATGAGGAAACAAAAATTAGGATTCTTGTTTTTTGCTCTTTGCATTTGAAAATTCCAAGCAAGCATTCATCAAATAAATCTATATTTATTTTACTTCCAGTATCTATTAACATATGTGAGGAGTCTGAGATTACAATGGGACCTAAGGGAAGCAGTTACTACAGTAGGTTTTTGAATAAGTGCCAGCTGAGCACTCTGCCTTTTCTGAGTGCAACTACTCTTTGAATTAAATTATTTCCACAGTAATTTAGCAGCATGAGCATTTAGAAAAAATGTTCCCTAAAATAACTGTTACTATGTGCATCTATAGAAATGGTGAGTCAAGATAAGAAGACAAGGTTTTACTGAGGTTTGAAGTTTGAAGTATTGATTAAGGTTCAGCAGATTCATAGAGGGAATAACAGACTCAAAGAGTACAGAAACTCTTTTTTTTTCTTTCTTTTTTTTTAATTTATTTATTTTATTTTTTTTTATTTATGATAGTCACACACACAGAGAGAGAGGCAGAGACATAGGCAGAGGGAGAAAGCAGGCTCCATGCACCGGGAGCCTGACGTGGGATTCGATCCCGGGTCTCCAGGATCGCGCCCTGGGCCAAAGGCAGGCGCTAAACCGCTGCGCCACCCAGGGATCCCTCTTTTTTTTTTTTTTTTCTGTGACTGATTTCCCTATAGGTAATACCAAACAATCTTGAGCCTATGAGATTCCATTAATTTTTAGAAACATTTTTGACAAAGTATCTTAAAACTTGGAAAAAGTATCAATGACATTCTTCTTGCTTTCTTCCTTTAGCTTCAGTCCATCCTGGAAAATTCCACCAGTTTTTCTACTTGTATCCTTTTTTTTCTTTAAATATTTATTGAGAATATATTTTAGATTTCTGCTTCTCAGTAAAAATATCATCATGGAAATATTACCACTTAGATATGGTATTAGATATCTTAATTCAGATAGTCTTCATGGCTATCTTTCTGATCTCTATAGTTTAAAAATTTAGATATAGGATAATCAAGTGTCTTATGAAGTTCATGGAGCTGTAACAAAGGCTATTAATACCTTACAGATATTTTTAAGCATCAGTACATTTTGGGAAATTGATGACAGCAAATCCTTAAAGTATCCAAGTACTCTGATCTGCATCATTGGCCAAATTGGTTTTCAAGAAACAGATCAGACATAATGAATTTAATTGGAAAAATTGTATGATACTAAAGATTTTTTAACTATAAATGTGTGTGTGTGTGTGTATAAATAGACTGGTGAGAATATTATTTTAAAGTATTATCTATTTTCCCCTTCAAGTTATTTTTCTGGATTTCCTTATTCCTTTACATGTAACTACTATTCTTTAGTCCTCAACTAAAGCCTTGGGTTAAGACTCCCAAAATTTTAAATAATCTTTGATAGTACCTTTCATTTCATCTACCTCCTACATTTACTCACTGAGATTAAGCCTTTCCTTTATATCAGTAGTTCTCAAACTATGGTGTCCTCAGAATTCCTGGAGAGCTTGTTAAAACAATGGTTGCAAGATCCCATCCACACAGTGTCTCATTCAATAGGTCTGAAGGAGAGACAGAGGATTTGCATTTCCAGCAAATTCCCAGATGATGGTAATGATGATGCTTGTTCAAGAGTCAGATTTTTTAGAATCATTGCGTTTATATATATACCTTTGTTATAGTTTGGCCCTTGTCCATTTGCAATGATTGCCTACCTTTTTTCCTTGTCTCCTATCATTACTCCCATCCCCAAGTGACTTGCTCTACTAAATTATCTCCATGGATTTTTTTCTAAGCCACTGCTTCACAATACCATATGTAATATTCCCATCCTCATTTAGGAATCTTTAGTGATTCCTTAATTTTCAATCATTCAAAAAATCTTTCCGGAATGCCTAGTATGTACTAGCTATTAATCTAGACAGTATAAATACATTAGTGAGCAAAAGGGACAAAATTTTGCTTACATGCTAACAGAAAGATAAAAAATAAACCATATTAAATAAGTCCAAAATGTAGAATGTTAGTGATACAGCTAATGACAGCATGGGAGAATGTTGGAACCCTTAGATAGAATGCCCAGGGAAGGAGACAGTGAGAAAGTGATACTTGAGTAAAGGCTGAAAAAAAAAAAAAAAAAAAAGAATTAGTATTTTTGTATTCTTTGGGTAAATCCAGCAATTGCACTATAGGTATTTACTCAAAGAATACAAAAATACTATTTTAAAAGGATACATGCACCCTAATGTTTACAGTTGCATTACCTATAATAGCCAAATTATGGAAACAGCCCAAGTGACCATCAATTGACGAATGGATAAAATATATATATATATATATATATATATATGGTATATATACACACACACATGTAGTGGAATATTACTCAACAATGAAAAGAAATAAAATCTTGCCATTTGCAATAATGTAGGTGGAGCTAAAGAGTATTGTGCTAAGTGAAATGAATCAGAGAAAGACAAATGCCATATAATTTGACTCATGTGGAATTAAGAAACAAAATAAATGAGCCAAGGCGAAAAAAGAGAGAGAGAAACAAACCAAGAAACAGACTGTTATCTATAGAGTATAAATTGATGGTCACTAGAGAAGAGCAGGGTGGGGGGGACGGGTGAAATGGGTGATGGAAATTAAGGAGGGCACTTACTGTGATGAACACCAGGTGTTGTCTGGAAGTATTTACACCTGAAACTAATGTTAGGCTATAGGTTAACTAACTGGACTTTAAATAATAACTTTTAAAAAGTTGGAAAAGAGGAGAAAATTAATGATATTGAATGCTAAGCAAGTGAAAAGGCCCTGAGGCAGAAGCATGCTTAATGTTCCTGGAAGAGCAAGAAGGCCAGTGTGGGTGGCTAGTGTACAGAAAATGAAGAGAAAGTTCTTATTAAAAAAAACTCCCAAGTCTGACATTTAACATTATCCAGTCTTATCACTCTATATTGACACTGTTAATTAACACTCTGCTCATGCCCAAAGACTTCATGAGCACTCTCATCAAGATTTAATTCTTGTGCTTCTCTTTGCCTGTTATATACTCTTTTCTTTCCATAAGCAATCTGTACACTGTCAAGTGAAATACTATGACTGATGAAACCTATACCATTTTCCAAGTCTATAATGCTTTTATAGACTTTTTTATATGATTCACTTTTCTCTGAATCTAACACAATTTCTTTCTTTCTCTCTTCACGTACTCCCTCTTACTCCTTTACCTTACTCCTGCCTCTTCCTTTCTCTTCTTCTTTCTTTCTTTCTTTCTTCTTTCTTCTTTCTTTACTTTCTTTCTTTCTTTCTTTTATTTTCTAGTCTTCGTTTTGTTTCTTTTCTTCTATCTCTGTCTCTGACTCTTCCCCCCATCCCTCATCGACCACACAAATGCCTTTATGTAGTACGCATAATGTATTTTATAATTTCCTCCATCTCCCAGATCTAAAATTATAGGCCAAGAAATGGGCGAGCTATCTTCTTAATAGCATTCTGTATCCTATAGGCAATGCCAAGAGTGCCTTACTGTAAGTCAATTTTTAAAATGGATTTAGTTGTATTTGTCTGTAGGATTGAAAGCTCAGTAAAGTGAGTGATTCAGTCTTTCATTTAACAAACACATACTGAATCCTTACTAATATTGCACCGGAGAATAGAGAAGAGGGCCAATCCCCAGTGACCAAAAAGATGATAATCTAATGTAGAAGACCAACTAGCATATGTGCCAGTACACTATAGCCTAATGGGTGCCTACTTAGAGATACACCCAGGGGTCTCTTCTGGTTCCTCCTAGGAGCAGATGCTAAGACAGGATCCCATGTGCAAGGGTTTTGTTAGAGGAAATGCCTATGAAAGAACATAGGGAGAATGTGGAGAAGTTTTGAGAAGCTTCATGAGGCAAGTCTAACCCTGGGTTGAGAGAGACAGTGAAAAGTGGGTGAATTTCCAGAACTGCTGTGTCATCTGAGGAAGGTCTAGCAAATCAGGGAAGTCATTAAAGCAAGCAAGAAGCTAAAGAGTGTGATGTCTCCCAGGATGGGTCTGTCTGAGTCTCTCCACACTCAGACATTGACTAGACATGACCTGTGAGAGTTGTCATCTTGGCATGCAGCCATGGATTTCAGAGCACAGCAGCTGGGTTCTTGGTCAAAGATGCTCTTTGTAGCGGGAGACTGCCAGACACAGCCTCAGGGCTGCTCTCTTGTGGGAGCACATTGGATCCAGAATTTAACTGAATTAAAGGAGCACTTTTCAGAGTAACCTACGCTGAAGTTGAGTCATAAATCTGTATCAAGAGTTAGTTCCCTGAAGAGAGGAGGGGAAAAATGAACTGGGAAGGCGCTGAGGCATGAAGTGCTTCTTCAATTCAGAAAACCATATAGAGGAGGGGGCTTGAGCATGTGGTGAGTAAGGGAAATGAGAATGGGAATTTGGCAGAAGGCAGAGTGTCATGAGTCCCACAAAAGCAGATGCATTTTGTCTTGAAGGAGATCCTTAGAGAAAATGTTTTAACCAGGGCAAGTGTAAGACTGCCTGCCTGCTGTGATGTTATTAAAGAACAAAGAGTAATCCTGCTACCATTTTGGCAACAGCCAGATTTCCTTTTTTTTTTTTTTAAGATTTTATTTATTTATCATGAAAGACACACACAACGAGAAAGAGGCCTAAGCAGAGGGAGAAGCAGGCTCCCTGAAGGAAGCCTGATGCAGGATTCAGTTCTAGGACCCCAGGATCACAACCTGAACCAAAGGCAGATGCCCAACCACTGAGCCAGCCAGGCATCCCATAGATTTTCAATTTACATTAAAAGGTAGGTTTGAAGAAGGTAAAATGATTTTTTAAATAATTTTCTTTTCAGTTTTTGATGGATTTAAAATTATTTTGAAGGAATTAATATCCAAACCCTGGAAGAATATAGACTTTAAAATTCAAGCAAGGCCCCTAAAAGAAGGCATTTAGACTTAGGGAGTTGGGGTTCTTTGTATTAGAGGCTGTTTTGTTAAAATTTTATAAAAGTAAAAATTTTATAAAATTTCACAAAACTCTCTGAAGTGCTTTTGGAAGATGTAAAGAAACTGATATGCTTGGGCGAGGGCTTAATCTAGGAGAGACACTGAGCAGGACTATTTGTACACCTGTTTGGCATCCTCTGCCACTTCTTGGAGAACTTTCAACACTTTTGGTCTTTCTATTACAGAAATATTAAAGTGTGATATTTACCTTCAATAAACATAATAGGATATGTTTGATCCTGCCACAAGTTCCCTGAAGAGTTTTCTGTAATCCTGGCAACTACCATTAGTACTACAAATGGTTCTGGGAATGCTACTCAAGGATTATTTACTGAGTGTTATTAATTAAGGCACAAGAGATTTTTCACACAATCCAAAATCTTAATTTGTTCTTTCTAATAAAATGTTTTATTAAAATAAATATGGTCCCATGATTCCCATCACTAGCTATGGACTAATAAACTCAGTAATTGGCCAGATCAGTTAGTGAAAAGGATACAGCAATATTTGAGTAAACCATAGGCAAAATCATTT
>NW_023329856.1:0-32463 GCF_011100685.1 Canis lupus familiaris | reverse complement strand
CCTGGCATCATTGGACCTGGATACTCTCTTATGTACCTGGGCCCTACACCCCAGGACATGTTACTGTGGTCCCACCCCTGCCTCACCTGACGGGGTGACTGGTTCCCACAGAGACATCACCTCGACCTGTGACTCAGGTCCCTCATATGGGAATCTTGGGACCTGTTTCACAGTTCCACATTGGGGCCTCAGCTGGACCTAGTGAATCTCGTCCCCCACTGGGCCTCACCCTGACTGTGACACTGGTCCCCACCTGGATATCACCAAACCCGGGTGACACACCCGAGCTGGGGACACTGGTCCTCAGCTGGGCCTCAACAGACCTGGTGAATCTACTCCAAACTTAGGCTTCGTCTGGACCTTGTGACTCTTTTCCCACCTGGCATCAATGGGATATGGTTACTCTGTTCCCCACCTGCCTCACCTTGACATGTAAACTTGCTGCCACTTTGGCCTCAACTGGACTTGATACTCTCGTCCCCCAACCTAGGCCTCAATCTGGACCTGGTACTGTCGTCCCACCCGGTCTCACCTGGAACTGGTGACTCTCGTTCCCACAGACCACACTGACCTGGTGACTGTGGTGTTCTTGTAGACTCACCTTTTACCTGCCTTCTCCGGTGTCGACAAGGGCCTCACTGGATCGGGTGACTTTGGCATGCAGGTTGGCCTCACCTGACATGGTGTGGGGTTGCACCTGGCCTCACACCCATACTCGGTGGAGTCATGTCCCCTCGTGGGCCTCTTGGACCTGGTATCTGGTCCTGACCGGGTCGTCTCCCCCAGCCCCGGGGTCTCTGGTCCCCACCTGAGCCTACCTGGAACAGGTGAATCTGATCCCATCTGGGCCTCACCCAGGACCTGTTGACTTGTTCCCCACCTGTATCTGATTGATGTGGATCTTCTTCGCTGCCCAGGTAAGGACCAGAGTCAACAGGTCCAGGAGAGGCCCAAATATGGATCAGAGTCATTGTGTTTCCAGGTAGGCCAGATGGAGACCACAGGAACCAGGTCCAGGAGAGCCCATATGGGAACCAGAGCCACCAGATCCAGGTGAGGTCCAGGAGGGACCACAGTCACAAGGGTCCAGGGTAGTCTCAGGTGCACACCAGAATTACCAGGTCCAGGTGAGGTGCAGGTGGCAACCACACTCACCAGGACCGGGTGGGGCCCTGGTGAGGACCAGAGTCACGAGGTACATGAGAAGCTAGAAAACACTGCAGCCAACAGGTCCACATGATGTCCATGTGGGAACAAGATTCACCAGTTACAGCTGAGGACCAGGTGGGGATCCGACTCACCATGTCCAGTTGAGACCCAGGTGGGAGCCAGTGTCACCATGACCAGGTGTGGTCCAGGTGAAGACTAGAGTTAATAGGTCCGGCTGGGTCACTGTTAGTGAACAGTGTAACGATATCCTGATGCTACACAGGTGGGTACCAGAGACACCAGTCCTGGTGACCCCGAGAAGGGACCAGAGACCTGAGGTTCCAGTTGAGGTCCCGATGGGAACCACAGTCACCATGTCAGGTGAGGCCATGCTTAGAATCAGTGTCACCAGTTACAGGTGAGGCCCAGGTGAGCCAGAGTCACCTGGTATAGAAGAGGCCAAAGTCAGGACAGAGTTACAAGGATCAGGGCAGTCCCAGTGGGGAATAAAGTAACCATGTCCCAATGATTCCCATGGTTGAAACAGAGTCGCCAGGACCAGATGAGGCGCAGGTGGGGAGCATAATCACTAGGTCCCGGTGTGGCCCAGTTGAGGACCAGAGTCACCAGGTCAAGTTGAGGCCTAGAGGTGTACCAGATTCCCCCGGTCTAGGTGACATCCAGATGGGGACCAGACCCACCATGTCAGGGTGAGGCCCAAAGGGGATCCAGAGTCATCATGTCCAGGTGAGGCTCAGGTGTGGAACAGAGTATCCTGGTCATAATGCTCCACAGGTGAGGACCAGAGTCACCAGATCTGGGTGAGGCCCAGTAAGGATCAGAGTCAGCAGTTCCAAGTGAGGCCAAGTAGGAGTCCACAGCAATCAGGTCCAGGTGGGGATCAAAGTAACCAAGCCTGGGTGAGGCCCAGATGGGGACCAGATTCACAAGACCCAGGTGATTCCCAGGTGTTGACCAGAGTTAGCAATTCCGGGTGAGGAGCAGGTAAGGACCAGATTCACCAGGTCCAAGTGAGGCCCACGTGGGGCCTTTGTCACCAGGTATGAGTGAGACCCAGGTGGCAACCACACTCACCAGGTCCAGGTGAGGCCAACCTGCAGGCAATGCAGAGGAAGCGTGTCCCGATGATGCCCAGGAAGGGACCAGAGTTACCAGGTCCAGGTGAGGCCAACCTGCAGGCCATGCAGTGGAACCATGTCCCGATGATACCCAGGTAGGGACCAGAGTCACCGGGTCCACATGAGGCCCAGATGGAGCATATTCACTAGGTCCAGGTGAGGCCCAGTTTAGGACCAGAGTCACTAGAGCTGGTTGAGACTTGAGGGGTACAAGAATCACCAGGTCCAGGTAACATCCAGATGGGCACCAGGGTCACCAGGTCTGGGTGAGGCCCAGAGAGGTTCCAGTGTCATCATGTCCAGGTGAGGCTCAGGTGTGGAGCAGAGTATCCAGGTCATAATGGTCCACAGGTGAGGACCAGAGTCACCAGATCTGGGTGAGGCCCAGTTAGGTTCAGAGTCACCAGTTCCAGGTGAGGCCAAGTATTAGTCCACAGAAATCAGGTCCAGGTGGGGAACAAAGTCACCAGGACTGGGTGAGGCCCAGATGGGGACAAGATTCAACAGGTCCAGGTGATTCCCAGGTGGTGACAAGGGTTACCAGTTCTGGGTGTGGATCAGGTAAGGACCAGATTCACCAGGTCCAAGTGAAGCCCACGTGGGACCTGTGTCACCAGTTATGGGGAGACCCAGGTGGCAACCTCACTCACCAGGTCCAGGGGAGGCCAACCTGAAGGCCATGCAGAGGAACCGTGTCCCGATGATGGCCATGTAGGGACCAGAGTTACGAGGTCCAGGTGAGGCCAACCTGCATGCAATGCAGTGGAACCATGTCCCGATGATGCCCAGGTAGGGACCAGAGTCACCAGGTCTAAATGAGACCCAGATGGAGCATATTCACTACGTCCAGGTGAGGCCGAGTTGAGGACCAGAGTCACCAGATCTGGTTGAGGCCTAGAGGGGTACCAGAATCACCTGGTCCAGCTGACATCCAGATGGGGACCAGAGTCACCAGGTCAGGGTAAGGCCCAGAGAGGTTACAGAGTCATCATGTCCAGGTGAGGCTCAGGTGTGGAACAGAGTAATCAGGTACCAATGATGCCCAGGTGAGTTCCAGAGTCACCAGATCTGGGTGACGCGCGGATAGGATCAGAGTCACCAGTTCCAGGTGAGGCAAAAAGAGTCCACAGCAATCAGGTCCAAGTGGGGAAGAAAGTCACCAGGACTCGGTGAGGCCAAGATGAGGAACAGATTCACCAGGTCCAGGTGAGGTCCAGGTGGTGACCAGAGTCCCCTTGTCTGTCAGAGGACCAGGTAAGGACCAGATTCACCAGGTCCAAGTGAGGCCCACGTGAGGACCTGAGTCACCAGGTATGGGTGAGGCCCAGGTGGCAACCCCACTCACCAGGTCCAGGTGAGGCCAACCTGCAGGCCAGAGTCACCAGATCCAGGTGAGGCCCTAGTTGGGACCGGAGTTACCAGGTAAATGTGAGTCTACAAGAACACCACAGTCACCAGGTCCAGGTGTGGTTCATGTGGGAACGAGAGTCACCAAGTCCAGGTGAGATCCAGGTGGGGACCACAGTCACCGGGTTCAGATTGAGGCCTAGGTGGGGGGACCAGAGTCATCAGGACAAGTTGAGGCCAAAGTGTGGAGCAAAGTTATCATGTCCACGTGAGGCCCAGCTGGGGAACAGAGTAACCATGTCCCGTTGATGCCAGGTGGGAAAAGAGTCACAAGGTTCAGACGAGACCTAAGTGAGGAGTAGATTCAACAGGTACTGTTGAGATCCAGTTAAGGACCAGTGTCCCCAGCTCTGGGTGATTCCCAGAGTGGGACCAGAGTCACCCGGTTCTGGTGATATCCAGATGGGGACCAGAGTCACCATGTAAGGCTGAGGCCCATAGGGGAAAGAGAGTCACTAGGTCCAGGTGAGCCCCGATGTGGAACTGAGAAACAAGGTCCCAATATGCCCATATGAGGACCTGAGTCACCAGGTCCAAGTGAGGGCCCTGTGGGAACCCGTCACCTCGTCCAGGTGAGGCGCAGGTGGGACCACAGTTACCAGGTCCAGGTGAGGCCCAAGTATATAAGAGAGTATCCAGGTCCCAATGATGCCCAGGTAAGGACCAGAGTCAACAGGTCCAGGAGAGGCCCAAATATGGATCAGAGTCATTGTGATCCAGGTGAGGCCAGATGGAGACCACAGGAACCAGGTCCAGGGGAGCCCCATATGGGAACCAGAGCAACCAGATCCAGGTGAGGTCCAGGTGGGACCACAGCTACAAGTACCAGGTGAGGCGCAGGTGGCAACAGGATTCACCAAGTCCAGGTGAGGCCCAGGTGGCGACTAATCACCATCCAGGTGCGGACCTGCTAAGGATCATATACACCAGGCCCAGGTGAAGCCCAAAGGGTGACCAGAGTCACCAGGTAAGGGTGAGGTTCAGAGGGGGAACCAGAGTAACCAGTTTAGTTTGAGGCCCAGAATGGGACCAGCGGTCCCTTGTCAAAGTGAGGCCCAGGTGTGGAATAGAGTATCCAGGTCCCAATGATGCCTGGGTGAGGACCAGAGTCACTAAGGCCATGCAGGCCCAGATGGGGAACAGAATCACTAGGTCCTGGTGAGGCATAGAATAAGAACACAGTCAGCAGTATCAGGTGAGCCCCTTGTGGGAACCAGAGCCACTCTTTCCAGCTGAGTCCCAGGTACATGTGAGGTCCATGTGAGACCCGATTCATCAGGTCGAATTGAGGAATAGCTAGGGACAAGACTCACCAGGTCTGGGTGCATAATAGGTGGGGCAAGATTCAGCAGTTCTGAGTTAGGTCAAAGTGGGCAAGAGAGACACCAAGTCCAGGAGAGGTCCAGATTGGGACCAGAGTCACCAGATCCAGGTGAAGTCCAGATGGGGACCAGAGTCTCCAGAACCAGGTGAAGCCCAGGTGGAGACCAGAGTCTCTAGGTCCAGATGAGGCCCAGGTGAGGACCAGAGTTACAAGATACACGTGAGGCCCCGGTGGGGATCAGAGGCAACAGGTCCATGTGAGGCCGGCTTGGGGACATGGTCAACAGGTCTACTTGAGGCCCAGGTGTGGAACAGGGTAACCAGGTCATAATGGTCCACAGGTGAGGACCAGAGTCACCAGATCTGGGTGAGACCCAGTTAGGATCAGAGTCACCAGTTCAAGGTGAGGCCAAAAGGAGTCCACAGCAATCAGGCCCAGGTGGGGAACAAAGTCACCAGGACTGGGTGAGGCACAGATGAGGACCAGATTCACCAGGTCCAGGTTATTCCCTGGTGGTGACCAGAGTTACCAGGTCCGGGTGAGGTCCAGGTAAGGACCAGATTCACCAGGTCCAAGTGAGACCCACGTGGGGACCTGTGTCACCAGGCATGGGTGAGGCCCAGGTGTCAACCCCACTCACCAGGTCCAGGTGAGGGAAACCTGCAGGCCATGCAAGGAACCATGTCCCGAAGATGCCCAGGTAGGGACTAGAGTTACCAGGTCCAGGAGAGGCCAACCTGCAGGCCATGCAGTGGAACCATGTCCCGATGTTGCCCAGGTAGGGACCAGAGTTACCAGGTCAAGGTGAGGCCAACCTGCGGTTCATGCAGTGGAGCCATGTCCCGATGATGCCCAGGAAGGGACAAGAGTCACCAGGTCCAAATGAGGCCCAAATGGAGCATATTCACTAGGTCCAGGTGAGGCCCAGTTGAGGACCAGAGTCACCAGATCTGGTTGAGGCCTAGAGGGGTAACAGAATCACCCGGTACAGGTGACATCCAGATGGGGACCAGAGTCACCAGGTCAGGGTGAGGCCCAGAGGGGCTCCAGAGTCAACATGTCCAGGTGAGGCTCAGGTGGGGAACACAGTGTCCAGGTCATAGTGGTCCACAGGTGAGGACCAGAGTGACTAGATCTGGGTGAGGCGCACATAGGATCAGAGTCACCAGTTCCAGGTGAGGCCAAGAAAGTGTCCACAGCAATCAGGTCCAGGTGGGGAACACAGTCACCAGGACTGGGTAAGGCCCAGATGGGGACCAGATTCAACAGGTCCAGGTGAGGCCCAGGTGGTGACCAGAGTCCCCGGGTCTGGGAGTGAACCAGGTAAGGACCAGTTTCACCAGGTCCAAGAGGCCCACGTGGGGAACTGTCACAAGGTACGGGGTGGCAACCCCACTCACCAGGTCCAGGTGAGGCCAACCTTCAGGCCAGAGTCACCAGATCCACGTGAGGCCCTAGTGGGGACTGGAGTCACCAGGTAAATGTGCGTCTACAAGAACACCACAGTCACCAAGTCTAGGTGTGGTCATGTGGGAACGAGAGACACCAGGTCCAGGTGAGACCCAGGTGGGGACCACAGTCACCAGGTCCAGATTGAGGGCTAGGTGGGGGGACCAGAGTCATCAGGACCAGTTGAGGCCAAAGTGTGGAGTAAAGTTATCATGTCCAGGTGAGGCCCAGGTGGGGAACAGCGTAACCATGTCCCATTGATGCCAGGTGGGAAAAGAGTCACAAGGTCCCGGTGAGGCACAGGTGGCAACAGGATTCACAAGTCCAGGTGAGGCCCAGGTGGCGACCAGTCACCAGATCCATGTGAGGACCAGCTAAGGACCAGATTCACCAGGCCCAGGTTAAGCCCAAGGGGTGACCAGCGTCACCAGGTAAGGGTGAGGCCCAGTGGGGGAACCAGAGTAACCAGTTTAGTTTGAGGCCCAGAATGGGACCAGAGGTCCCCGGTCAAAGTGAGGCCCAGGTGTGGAATAGAGTATCCAGGTCCCAATGATGCCTTGGTGAGGACCAGAGTCAATAGGGCCATGCAGGCCCAAATGGGGAACAGAATCACTTGGTCCTGGTGAGCCATAGAATAAGCCCACAGTCAGCAGTATCAGGTGAGCCCATTGTGGGAACCAGAGCCACTCTATCCAGCTGAGTCCCAGGTCCATGTGAGGCCCACGTGAGGACCAGATTCATCAGGTCGAATTGAGGCATAGCTGGGGACAAGTGTCACCAGGTCTGGGTGCGGCCTAGGTGGGGCAAGATTCAGCAGTTCTGAGTTAGGTCCAAGTGGGGACGAGAGACACCAGGTCCATGTGAGACCAAACTGAGGACCAGAGTCACCAGATCCAGGTGAGGTCCATGTTGGAAAGAGAGTCACCAGGTCCAGGAGAGGTCCAGGTGGGGACCAGAGTCACCAGATCCAGGTGAAGTCCAGGTGGGGACCAGAGTCAACAGATCCAAGTGAAGCCCAGGTGGGGACCAGAGTCACTAGGTCCAGATGAGGCCCAGGTGAGGACCAGAGTTACCAGGTACACGTGAGGCCACGGTGGGAATCAGAGGCAACAGCTCCATGTGAGGCCGGCTTGGGGACCATGGTCAACAGTTGTATTTGAGGCCCATGTGTGGAACACAGTAACCAGGTCCAGGTGAGTCCCCGGTGGTGACAAGAGTCACCACGTCCAAGTGATACCCAGGTGGGGACCAGGATCACCAGATACAGGGGAGGCCCTTGAAAGAACCAGAGTCAACAGTTCGAGGTCAGGCACAGGTAGCAACCAAGGACAGCAGGTCCAAGTCAGGCCAAAGTGGGGTTCAGAGTCATTAGGGCACGGTGAGACCCAGAGGGGGACCAGAGTCACATGGCCCAGGTGAGGTCCAGTTGTGGAACAAAGTCTCCGGGTCCCAATTTTGCACAGTTGAGGACCATCGTCAACAGGACCAGGTGTGGCCCAGATGGGGACCGGAGTCCCCAAATCCAGGTGAAGCCCTGGTGGAGACCACAGTCACCAGATCCAGGGTAGTCTCAGGTGCAGGCCAGAATCACCAGGTCCAGGTGAGGAGCAGGTGGCAACCACACTCACCAGGTCCCGGTGAGGCCCTGGTGGGGACCAGAGTCACGAGGTACATGAGAAGCTAGAAACACTGCAGCCCCCAGATCCACATGATGTCCATGTGGGAACGAGAATCACCAGTTACAGGTGAGGACCAGGTGGGGATCCGACTCACCATGTACAGGTGAGACCTAGGTGGGAGCCAGTGTCACCATGTCCAGGTGTGGCCCAGGTGAAGACTAGAGTTAATAGGTCCAGCTGGGTCACTGTTAGTGAACAGTGTAACGATATCCTGATGCTACACAGGTGGGTACCAGAGACACCAGTTCCTGGTGACCCCGAGATGGGACCAGAGACCTGAGGTCCAGTTGAGGTCCCCATTGGAACCACAGTCCCCATGTCAGGTGAGGCCATGCTTTGAATCAGAGTCACCAGTTACAGGTGAGGCCCAGGTGGAGCCAGAGTCACCTGGTATAGAAGAGGGCAAAGTCAGGACCAGAGTTACAAGGATCAGGCAGTCCCAGTGGGGAATTGAGTAACCATGTACCGGTGATGCCCAGGTAGAACCAGAGTCACCAGGTCCAGATGAGGCGCAGGTGGGGACCATGTTCACTAGGTCCCGGTGAGGCCCAGTTGAGGAACAGAGTCACCAGGTCAAGTTGAGGCCTAGAGGGGTACCAGATTCACCTGGTCTAGGTGCCGTCCAGATGGGGACCAGAGTCACCATGTCAGGGAGAGGCCCAGAGGGGATCCAGTGTCATCATGTCCAGGTGAGTCTCAGGTGTGGAACAGAGTATCCAGGTCATAATGGTACACAGGTGAGGACCAGAGTCACCAGATCTGGGTTAGGCCCAGTTAGGATCAGAGTCAGTAGATCCCGGTGAGGCTAAGAAGGAGTCCACAGCAATCAGGTCCAGGTGGGGAAAAAAGGCACCAGGACTGGGTGAGGCCCAGATGGGGACACAGATTCACCAGGTCCAGGTGATTCCCAGGTGGTGACCAGATTTACCAGATTCACCAGGTCCAGGTGATTCCCATGTGGTGACCAGAATTACCAGATACACCACGTCCAAGTGAGGCCCACGTAGGGTCCTGTGTAACCAGGTATGTGTGAGGCCCAAGTGGCCACCCCACTCACCAGGTCCAGGTGAGGCCTACCTGCAGGCCATGCAAAGGAACCGGGTCCCGATAATGCCAAGGTATGGACCAGAATTACCAGGTCCAGGTGAGGCCAACCTGCAGGCCATGCAGTGAAACCAGGTCCCCATGATGCCCAGGTAGGGACCAGAGTAACCAGGTCCAAATGAGGCCAAGATGGAGCATATTCACTAGGTCCAGCCGAGGCCAATTTGAGGAACAGAGACACCAGATCTTGTTTAGGCCTAGAGGGGTACCAGAATCACCTGGTCCAGGTGACATCCAGATGGGGACCAGAGTCACCAGGTCAGGGTGAGGCCCAGAGAGGTTCCAGAGTCATCATGTCCAGGTGAGGCTCAGGTGTGGAACAGAGTCACCAAGTACCAATGTTGCCCAGGTGAGGACCAGAGTCACCAGGCCTGAGTCACGCGCAGAGAGGATAAGAGTCACCAGTTCCAGGTGAGGCCAAGAAAGAGTCCAAAGCAATCAGGTCCAGGTGGGGAACAAAGTCACCAGGACTGGTAGAGGCCCAGATGGGGAACAGATTCACCAGGTCCAGGGGAGGCCCAGGTGGTGACCAGAATCCCCGGGTCTGGGAGAGGACCATGTAAGGAGCAGATTCACCAGGTCCAAGAGAACCACGTGGGTTCCTGAGTCACCAGGTATAGGTGAAGCTCAGGTGGCAACCCCACTCACCAGGTCCAGGTGAGGCCAACCTGCAAGCCACCGTCCAGAGGGGAACAAAGTCACCAGGACTGGGTGACGACCAGATGGGGACCAGATTCACCAGGTCCAGGTGATTCCCAGATGGTGACCAGGGTTACCAGGTACGGGTGAGGACCAGGTAAGGACGAGAATCACCAGGTCAAACTGGGCCCACGGGGGAGCTGTGTCACCATGTATGTGTGAGGCCCAGGTGCCAACCCCACTCACCAGCTCCATGTGAGGCCAACCTGCAGGCCATGTAGAGGAACAATGTCCCGATGATGCCCAGGTAGGAACCAGAGTTACCAGGTCCAGGTGAGGCCAACCTGAAGGCCATGCAGCTGAACCATGTCCCGATGATGCCCAGGAAGGGAGCAGAGTCACCAGGTCCAAATGAGGCCCAGTTGGAGCATATTCACTAGGTCCAGGTGAGGCCCAGTTGAGGACCAGAGTCACCAGATCTGGTTGAGTATTAGAGTGGTACAAGAATCACCTGGTCCAGTTGACATCCAGATGGGGACAAGAGTCACCAGGTCAGGTTGAGGCCCAGAGAGGTTCCAGAGTCATCATGTCCAGGTGAGGCTCAGGTGTGGAACAGCGTCACCAGGTACCAATGATGCCCAGGTGAGGACCAGAGTCACCAGGTCTCGGTGACGCTCAGATAGTATCAGAGCCACCATTTCCAGGTAAGGCCAAGAAAGAGTCCACAGCAATCAGGTCCAGGTGGGGAACAAAGTCACCAGGAATGGGTGAGGCCCAGATGGAGACCAGATTCACTCACCAGGTCCAGGTGAGGTCCAGGTGGTGACCGGAGTCCCCGGGTCTAGTAGAGGACCAGGTAAGGACCAGATTCTCCAGGTCCAAGAGGCACACGTGGGGACCTGAGTCACCAGGTATGGGTGTGTCCTAGGTGGCATCCCCACTCACCAGGTCCAGGTGAGGGCATCCTGCAGGCCAGAGTCACCAGATCCACGTGAGGCCCAGTGGGGACCAGAGTCACAAGGTAAATGTGAGTCTACAAGAACACCACAGTCACCATGTCCAGGGTGTTTCATGTAGGAACAAGAGTCACCAGGTCCAGGAGAGACCCAGGTGGGGACCACAGTTACCAGGTCCAGATTGAGGCCTAGGTGTGGGGACCAGATTCATCAGAACCAGTTGAGGCCAAAGTGTGGAGCAAAGTTATCATATCCAGGTGAGGCCCAGTTGGGGAACAGAGTAACCATGTCCCATTGATGTCAGGTGGGAAAAGAGTCACAGGTCCAGACGAGGTCTAAGTGAGGAGTAGATTCATCAGGTCCTGTTGAGGCCCAGTTGAGGACCAGTGTCCCCAGGTTTGGGTGAGTCCCAGAGGGGAACCAGAGTCACCCGGTTCTGGTGATATCCAGGTGGGGACCAGAGTCACCACGTCAGGGTGAGGCCCAGAGGGGGACGAGAATCACTAGGTACAGGTGAGGCCCCAATGTGGACCTGAGAAAGCAGGAACCATGATGCCCATATGAGGACCTGAGTCACCAGGTCCAGGTGAGGTCCCTGTGGGAACCAGTCACCCCTCCAGCTGAGGCCAGGTGGGACCACAGTCACCAGGTCCAGCTGAGGCCCAGGTATATAAGAGTGTATCCAGGTCCCAATAATGCCAAGGTGAGGACAGAGTAAACAGGTCCAGGAGAGGCCCAAATATGGATCAGAGTCATTGTGTTCCAGGTGAGGCCAGATGGAGACCACAGGAACCAGGTCCAGGAGAGCCCCATATGGGAACCAGAGCCACCAGATCCAGGTGAGGTCCAGGTGGGACCACTGTCACAAGGTCCAGGGGAGGCGCAGATGGCAACAGGATTCACCAAGCCCAGGTGAGGCGCAGGTGGCGACCAGTCACCAGATCCAGGTGTGGACCAGCTAAGGACTAGATTCACCAGGGCCAAGTGAAGCCCAAGGGTTGCCTAGAGTCACCAGGAAGGGTGAGGCCCAGAGGGGGAACCAGAGTAACCAGTTTAGTTTGTGGCCCAGAATGGGACAAGAGTTCACTGGTCAAAGTGAGGTCCAGGTGTGTAATAGAGTATCCAGGACCCAATGATGCCTAGGTGAGGACCAGAGTACCTAGGGCCATGCAGGCCCAGATGAGGAACAGAATCACTAGGTCCTGGTGAGACATAGAATAAGACCACATTCAGCAGTATCAGGTGAGCCCCTTGTGGGAACCAGAGCCACTCTATCCAGCTGAGTCCCAGGTCCATGTGAGGCCCACGTGAGGACCAGATTCATCAGGTCGAATGAGGCATAGCTGAGGACAAGAGTAACCAGGTCTGGGTGCGGCTTAGGTGGGGCAAGATTCAGCAGTTCTGAGTTAGGTCAAAGTGGGGACGAGAGACACCAGGTCCAGGTGAGGCCAAACTGAGGACCAGAGTCACCAGATCCAGGTGAGGTCCATGTTGGAAAGAGAGTCACCAGGTCCAAGAGAGGTCCAGGTGGGGACCTGAGTCACCAGATACAGGTGAAGCCCAGATTGGTACCAGAGTCACTAGGTCCAGATGAGGCCCAGGTGAGGACCAGAGTTACCAGGTACACGTGAGGCGCCGGTAGGTATCAGAGGCAACAGGTCCATGTGAGGCAGGCTTGGGGACCATGGTCAAGAGTTCTACTTGAGGCCCAGTGTGGAACACTGTAACCAGGTCCAAGTGAGTCCCCGGTGGTGACAAGGGTCACCAGGTCCAGGTGAGGCCCAGGTGGGCACCAGGATCACCAGGTACAGGGGAGGCCCTTGAAAGAACCAGAGTCAACAGTGCGAGGTCAGGCGCAGGTGGCAAACAGGGTCAGCAGGTCCAAGTCAGGCCAAAGTGGGGTTCAGAGTCACTAGAGAACGGTGAGACCCAGAGGGGGACCAGAGTAAACTGGTCCAGGTGAGGTCCAGGTGTGGAACACAGTCACCGGTTCCGATTTTGCCCAGGTGAGGACCATGGTCAACAGGGCCAGGTGAGGCCCAGGTGGGGACCGGAGTCCCCAAATCCAGGTGAAGCCCAGGTTGGGACCCCAGTCATCAGATCCAGGGTAGTCTCAGTTGCAGACCAGAATCACCAGGTCCAGGTGAGGTGCAGGTGGCAACCACACTCACCAGGAACCGGTGAGGCCCTGGTGGGGACCAGAATCACGAGGTACATGAGAAGGTAGAAACACTGCAGCCACCAGGTCCACATGATGTCCTTGTGGGAACGAGAATCACCAGTTAGAAGAGAGGACCCTGTGGGGATCCGACTCACCATGTTCAGGTGAGACCCAGGTGGGAACCAGTGTCACCATGTACAGGTGTGGCCCAGGTGAAGACCAGAGTTAATAGGTCCGGCTGTGTCACTGTTAGTGAACAGTGTAACCATATCCTGATGCTACCCAGGTGGGTACGAGAGACACCAGGTCATGGTGAGGCCCAGGTGGGACCAGAGACATGAGATCCGGGTGAAGTCCTGATGGGAACCACAGTCACCAGGTCAGGTGAGGCCATGCTTAGGTTCAGAGTCACCAGTTCCAGGTGAGGCCAAGAAGGAGTCCACAGCAATCAGGTCCAGGTGGGGTGACTTAGTCACCAGGATTAGATGAGGACCAGATGGGGACCAGATTAACCAGGTTCAGGTGATTCCCAGGTGGTGACCCGATTTAGGAGTTTCGGGTGAGGACCAGGTAAGGACCAGATTCACCAGGTCCAAGTGAGGCCCACGTGGGGACCTGTGTCACCAGGCATGGGTGAGGCCAAGGTGACAACGCCACTCACCAGGTCCAGGTGAGCCCAACCTGCAGGCCATGCAGAGGAACCATGTCCCGATGATGCCCAGGTAGCAACTAGAGTTACCGGGTCCAGGTGAGGCCAAACTGCAGGCCATGTGTGGAACCATGTCCCGATGATGCCCAGGTAGGGACCAGAGTTACCTGGTCCAGGTGAGGCCAACCTGCAGGTCATGCAGTGGAACCATGTCCCGATGATGCCCAGGTAGTGACCAGAGTCACCAGGTCCAAATGAGGCCCAGATGGAGCATATTCACTAGGTCCAGGTGAGGCCCAGTTGAGAACCAGAGTCAGCAGATCTGGTTGTGGCCTAGAGGGGTACCAGATACACCTGGTCCAGGTGACATCCAAATGGGGACCAGAATCACCAGGTCAGGGTGAGGCCCAGAGGGGTTCCAGAGTCATCATGTGCAGGTGAGGCTCTGGTGTGGAACAGAGTCACCAGGTACCAATGATGCCCAGGTGAGGACCAGAGTCACCAGGTCTGGGTGACGCGCAGATAGGATCAGAGTCACCATTTCCCGGTGAGGCCAAGAAAGAGTCCACAGCAATCAGATTCAGATGGGGAACAAATTCACCAGGACTGGGTGAGGCCCAGATGGGGACCAGATTCACAGGTCCAGATGAGGCCCAGTTGGGGACCAGAGTCCCCGGGTCTGGGAGAGGACCAGTTAACGACCAGATTAACAGGTCCAAAAGGCCCACGTGTGGAACTGAGTCACCAGGTATGGGGTGGCAACCCCACTCACCAGGTCCAGGTGAGGACAACCTTCAGGCCAGAGTCACCAGATCCAGGTGAGGCCCTAGTGGGGACCGGAGTCACCAGGTAAATGTGCGTCTTCAAGAACACCACCATCACCAGGTCCAGGTGTGGTTCATGTGGGAATGAGAGACACCAGGTCCCGGTGAGAAAGAGGTGGGGACCACAGTCACCAGGTCCAGATTGAGGCCTAGGTGGGGGGACCAGCGTCATCAGGACCAGTTGAGGCCAAAGTGTGGAGCAAAGTTATCATGTCCAGGTGAGGCCCGGGTGGGGAACAGAGTAACGATGTCCCATTGATGCCAGGTGGGAAAAGAGTCAGAGGTCCCATTGAGGTGCAGGTGGCAACAGGATTCACCAAGTCCATGTGAGCCCCAGGTGGCGAACAGTCACCAGATCCATGTGCGGACCAGCTAAGGACCAGATTCACCAGGCCCAAGTGAAGCCCAAGGGGTGACCAGATTTACCAGGTAAGGGTGAGGCCCAGAAGGGGAACCAGAGTAACCAGTTTAGTTTGAGGCCCAGAATGGGACCAGTGGTCCGTGGTCAAAGTGAGGCCCAGGTGTGGAATAGAGTATCCAGTTCCGAATGATGCCTGGGTCAGGACCAGAGTCACTAGGGCCATGCAGGCCCAGATGGGGAACAGAATCACTAGGTCCTGGTGAGTCACAGAAAAAGACCACAGTCACCAGTATGAGGTGAGCCCCTTGTGGGAACCAGAGCCACTCTATCCAGCTGAGTCCCAGGACCATGTGAAGCCCACGTGAGGACCAGATTCATAAGGTCGATGAGGCATAGCTGGGGACAAGAGTCACCATGTCAGGGTGCGGCCTAGGTGGGGCAAGATTCAGCAATTCTCAGTTAGGTCAAAGTGTGGACGAGAGACACCAGTTCCAGGTGAGGCCAAACTGAGGACCAGAGTCACCAGATCCATGTGAGGTCCATGTTGGAAAGAGTCACCAGGTCCAGGAGAGGTCCAGGTGAGGACCAGAGTCAACAGATCCAGGTGAAGTCCAGGTGGGGACCAGAGTCACCAGATCGAGGTGAAGCCCAGGTGGGGACCAGCGTCACTAGGTCCAGATGAGGCCCAGGTGAGGACCAGAGTTACCAGGTACACGTGAGGTGCTGGTAGGTATCAGAGGCAACAGGTCCATGTGAGGCCGGCTTGGGGACCATGGTCAACAGGTCTACTTGAGGCCCATGTGTGGGACACAGTAACCAGGTTCAGTTGAGTCCCCGGTGGTGACAAGAGTCACCACGTCCAGGTGAGGCCCAGGTGGGGACAAGGATGACCAGGTCCAGGGGAGGCCCTTGAAAGAACCAGAGTCAACAGTTCGAGGTCAGGCGCAGGAGGCAACCAGGGTCACCAGGTCCAAGTCAGGCCAAAGTGGGGTTCACAGTCACTAGGGCACGGTGAGACCCAGAGGGGGACCAGAGTCACCTGGTCCAGGTGAGGTCCAGTTGTGGAACACAGTCACCGGGTCCCAATTTTGCCCAGTTGAGGACCATGGTCAACAGGGTCAGGTTAGGCCCAGATGGGGACCAGAGTCCCCAAATCCAGGTGAAGCCGAGGTGGGGACCACAGTCACCAGATCCAGGGTAGTCTCGGGTGCAGACCAGAATCACCAGGTCCAGGTGAGGTGCAGGTGGCAACCACACTCACCAGGTCCCGGTTAGGTCCTGGTGGGGACCAGAGTCTCGAGGTACATGAGAAGCTAGAAACACTACAGCCAAAAGGTCCCCATGATGTCCATGTGGGAACGAGAATCACCAGTTACAGGTGAGGACCAGGTGGTGAACTGACTCTCCATGTAGAGGTGAGTCCCAGGTGGGAACCAGTGTCACCATGTCCAGTGTGGCCCAGGTGAAGACCAGAGTTAATAGGTCCGGTTGGGTCACTGTTAGTGAACAGTGTAACCATATCCTGATGCTACCCAGGTGGTTAACAGAGACACCAGGTCCTGGTGAGGCCCAGGTGGGACCAGAGACAGGAGTTCCAGGTGAGGTCCCACTGGGATCCACAGTCACCACGTCAGGTGAGGCCATATTAGGATCAGAGTCACCAGTTACAGGTGAAGCCCAGGTGGATCAGAGTCACCTGGTACAGAGTTACCAGGATCAGGTCAGTCCCATTGGGGTATAGAGTAACCATGTCCCGGTGATGCCCTGGTAGACCCAGAGTCACCAGGTCCAGATGAGGCCCAGGTGGGGAGCATATTCACTAGGTCCCGGTGAGGCCCAGTTGAGGACCAGAGTCACCAGGTCTAGTTGAGGTCTAGAGGGGTACCAGATACACCTGGTCTAGGTGACATCCAGATGGGGACCAGAGTCACCATGTCAGGCTGAGGCCCAGAGGGGTTCCAGAGTCATCATGTCCAGGTGAGGCTCAGGTGTGGAACAGAGTATCCAGGTCATAATGGTCCACAGGTGAGGACCAGAGTCACCAGATCTCAGAGAGGCCCAGATAGGATCAGAGTCACTGGTTCCAGTTGACGCCAAGAAGGAGTCCACAGCAATCAGGTCCAGGTGGGGCCAGAAAAAATTCACCAGGACTGGGTGAGGACTAGATGCGGACCAGATTCACCAGGTCATGGTTATTCCCAGGTAGTGACCAGAGTTACCGTTCCAGGTGAGGACCAGGTAAGGAACAGATTCATCAGATCCAAGTGAGGCACACGTGCGGACCTGTGTCACCAGGTATGCGTGAGGTCCAAGTGACAACCCCACTCACCAGGTCCATGTGAGGACAACCTGCTCGCCATGCAAGGAACCGTGTCTCGATGATGCCCACGTAGGGACTAGAGTTACCAGGTCCAGGTGATGCCAACCTGCAGGCCATGCAGTGGAACCATGTCCTGATGATGCCGAGGTAGGACAATATTTACCAGGTCCAGGTGAGGCCAACCTGCAAGTCATGCAGTGGAACCATGTCCCGATGATGCCCAGGTAGGGACCAGAGTCACCAGGTCCAAATGAGGACAGATCGAGCATATTCACTAGGTGCAGGTGAGGCCCAGTTGAGGACCAGAGCCACCAGATCTGGTTGAGGCCTAGAGGGGTAGCAGATTCACCTGGTCCAGGTGACATCCACATAGGGGACCAGAGTCACCACGTCAGGGTGAGGCCTAGAGAGGTTGCAGAGTCATCATGTCCAGGTGAGGCTCAGGTGTGGAACAGAGTCATCAGGTACCAATTATGCCCAGGTGAGGACCAGAGTCACCAGGTATGGGTGACGCGCAGATAGGATCAGAGTCACCAGATCCAGATGAGGCCCAGAAAGAGTCCACAGCAATCAGGTCCAGGTGGAGAACAAAGTCACCAGGACTGGGTGAGGCCTAGATGGGGACCAGATTCAACAGGACCAGGTGAGGCCCAGATGGTGACCAGAGTCCCCGACTCTGGGAGAGGACCAGGTAAGGACCAGATTCACCAGCTCCAAGAGGCCCACTTGGGGAACTGAGTCACCAGGTATGGATGAGGCCCAGGTGGCAACCCCAATCACCAGGTCCAGGTGAGGCCAACCTGCAGGCCAGAGTCACCAGATCCAGGTGAGAACCTAGTGTGGACCAGAGTCACCAGGTAAATGTGAGTCTACAAGAAAACCACAGTCACCAGGTCCTGTTTTTGTTCATGTGGGAACGAGAGTCACTAGGTCCAGGTGAGACCCAGGTGGGGACCACAGTCACCAGGTACAGATTGAGGCCTAGGTGGGTGGACCAGTGTCATCAGGACCAGTAGAGGCCAAAGTGTGGAGCAAAGTTATCATGTCCAGGTGAGGCCCAGGTGGAGAACAGAGTAACCATGTCCCACTGATGCCAGGTGGAAAAAGTGTCACAAGGTCCAGACGAGGTCTAAGTAAGGAGTAGATTCACTAGGTCCTGTTGAGGCCCAGTTGAGGACCAGTGTCCACAGCTGCGGATGAGTCCCAGAGGGGGACCAGAGTCACCCGGTTCTGGTGGTATCCAGGTGGTGACCAGAGTCAGCACGTCACGGTGAGGCCCAGAGTGGGATGAGAATCACTAGGTCCAGTTGAAGCCCCGACGTGGAATTGAGAAACCAGGTTCCATGGTGCCATAAGAGGACCTGAGTCACCAGGTCCATGTGAGGCCCCTGTTGGAACCAGTCACCTCGTCCACGTGAGGCCCAGGTGGGACCACAGTCACAAGGTCCAGGTGAGGCCCAGGTATATAAGAGAGTATCCAGGTCCCAATGATGGCCAGGTAAGGACGAGAGTCAACAGGTCCAGGAGAGGCCCAAATATGGATCAGAGTCATTGTGTTCCAGGTGAGGCCCGAAGGAGACCACAGGAACCAGGTCCAGGTGAGCCCCATATGGAAACCAGAGCCAACAGATCCAGGTGAAGTCCATGTGGGACCACAGTTACAAGGTCCAGGGGAGGCGCAGGTGGCAACAGGATTCACCAAGTCCAGGTGAGGCCCAGTTGGCGATCAGTCACCAGATCCAGGTGCGGACCAGCTAAGGACCAGATTCACCAGGCCCAAGTGAAGCCCAAGGGGTGACCAGAGTCACCAGGTATGGGTGAGGCCCAGAGGGGGAACCAGAGTAACCAGTTTAGTTTGAGGCCCAGAATGGGACCAGAGGTCGCTGGTCAAAATGAGGCCCAGGTGTGGAGTAGAGTATCCAGGTCCCAAAGACGCCTGGGTGAGGACTAGAGTCACTAGGGCCATGCAGGCCCAGATGGGGAACAGAATCACTAGGTTCTGTTGAGGCATAGAATAAGACCACAGTCAGCAGTAGCACGTGAGACCCTTGTGGGAACCAGAGCCACTCTATCCAGCTGAGTCCCAGGTCCATGTGAGGCCCATGTGAGGACCAGATTCATCAGGTCGAATTGAGGCAACGCTGGGGACAAGCGTCACCAGGTCTGGGTGCGGCCTAGGTGGGGCAAGATTCAGCAGTTCTGAGTTAGGTCAAAGTGGGGACGAGAGACACCAGGTCCAGGTGAGGTCAAACTGAGGACCAGAGTCACCAGATCCAGGCGAGGTCCATGTTGGAAAGAGAGTCACCAGGTCCAGGAGAGGTCCAGGTGGGGCCAGAGTCACCAGATCCAGGTGAAGTCCAGGTGGGGACCAGAGTCACCAGATCCAGGTGAAGCCCAGGTGGGGACCAGAGTCACTAGGTCCAGATGAGGCCGAGGTGAGGACCAGAGTTACCAGGTACACGTGAGGGCCCGGTGGAGATCAGAGGCAACAGGTCCATGTGAGGCCGGTTTGAGGACCATGGTCAACAGGTCTATTTGAGGTCCAGGTGTGGAACACAATAACCAGGTCCAGGTGAGTCCCCGGTGGTTACAAGAGTCACCACGTCCAGGTGAGGCCCAGGTGGGACCAGGATGACCAGGTACAGGGGAGGACCTTAAAAGAACCAGAGTCTACAGTTCGAGGTCAGGCACGGGTGGCAACCAGGGTCAGCAGGTCCAAGTCAGGCCAAAGTGGGGTTCCCAGCACTAGGGCACGGTGAGACCCAGAGGGGGACCAGAGTCACCTGGTCCAGGTGAGGGCCAGTTGTGGAACACAGTCACCGGGTCCCAATTTTGCCCAGTTGAGGACCACGGTTAACTGAGCCAGGTGAGGCCCAGATGGGGACCGGAGTCCCCAAATCCAGGTGAAGCCCAGGTGGGGACCACAGTCACCAGATCCAGGGTAGTCTCGGTTACAGACCAGAATCACCACGTCCAGGTCAGGTGCAGGTGGCAACCACACTCACCAGGTCCCGGTGAGGCCCTGGTGGGGATCAGAGCCACGAGGTACATGAGAATCTAGAAACACTGCAGCCACCAGGTCCACATGATGTCCATGTGGGAACGATAATCACCAGTTACAGGTGAGGACCATTGGGGATCCTTCTCACCATGTCCAGGTGAGTCCCAGGTGGGAACCAGTGTCACCATGTCCAGTGTGGCCCAGGTGAATACCAGAGTTAATAGGTCCGGCTGCGTCATTGTTAGTGAACAGTTTAACAATATCCTGATGCTACCAAGGAGGGTACCAGAGACACCAGGTCCTGGTGAGGCTCAGGTGGGACCGGAGACATGAGGTCCATGTGACGTCCCGATGGGAACCACAGTCACCAGGTTAGTTGAGGCAATGCCTAGGATCAGAGTCACCAGTTACAGGTGAGGCCCAGGTGGAGCCACAGTCACCTGGTACAGAAGAGGCCAAAGTCAGGAGCAGAGTTACCAGGATCAGGTCAGTCCCAGTGGGGAATAGAGTAACCATGTCCCGATGATGCCCAGGGAGAACCAGAGTCACCAGGTCCAGATGAGGCGCAGGTGGGGAGCATGTTCACTAGGTCCTGGTGAGGCTCAGTTGAGGACCAGAGTCACCAGGTCAAGTTGAGGCCTAGAGGGGAACCAGGTTAACCTGGTCTAGGTGATATCCAGAAGGGGACCAGCGTCACCATGTCAGGGTGAGGCATAGAGGGGATCCGGAGTCATCATGTCCAGGTGAGTCTCAGGTGTGGAGCAGAGTATCCAGGTCATAATGGTCCACAGGTGAGGACCAGAGTGACCAGATCTGGGTGACGCGCAGATAGGATCAGAGTCACAAATTCCAGGTGAGGCCAAGAAAGAGTCCACAGAAATCAGGTCCAGGTGGGGAACAAAGACACCAGGACTGGGTGAGGCCCAGATGGGGACCAGATTCACCAGGTCCAGGTGAGGCCCAGGTGTTGAGCAGAGTCCCTGGGTCTGGGAGAGGACCAGGTAAGGACCAGATTCACCAGGTTCAAGAGGCCCACGTGGGGAATTAGTCACCAGTTATGGGTTAGGCCCAGGTGGCAACCCCACTTACCAGGTCCAGGTGACGCCAACCTGCAGGCCAGAGTCACCAGATCCAGGTGAGACCCTAGTGGGGACCGGAGTCACCAGGTAAATGTGAGTCTACAAGAATACCACAGTCACCAGGTCCAGGTGTGGTTCATGTGGGAACGAGAGTCACCAGGTCCAGGTGAGCCCCAGGTGTGGACCACAGTCACCAGGTGCAGTTTGTGGCTTACGTGGGGGGACCAGAGTCATCAGGACCATTTGAGGCCAAAGTGTGCAGCAAATTTACCATGTCCATGTGAGGCCCAGGTGAGGAACAGAGTAACCATGTCCCATTGGTGCCAGGTGGGAAAAGAGTCACAAGGTCCAGATGAGGCCTAAGTGAGGAGTAGATGCACCAGGTCCTTTTGAGGCCAGGTTGAGGACCAGTGTCACCAGCTCCGGGTGAGTCCCAGAGGGGGACCAGAGTCACCCGGTTCTGGTGATATCCAGGTGGGGACCAGAGTCACCACGTCAGGGTGAGGCCCAGACGGGGACGAGAATCACTAGGTCCAGGTGAAGCCCCGATGTGGAACTGAGAAACCAGGTCGCCTGATGCCCATTTGAGGACCTGAGTCACCAGGTTCAGGTGAGGGCCTTGTGGGAACCTGTGACCTCATCCCGGTGAGGCCCAGGTGGGACCACAGTCATCAGGTCCAGGTGAGGCCCAGGTATATAAGAGAGTATCCAGGTCCCAATGCTGCCCAGGTAAGGACGAGAGTCAACAGGTCCATGAGAGGCCCAAATATGGATCAGAGTCATTGTGTTCCAGGTGAGGCCAGATGGAGACCACAGGAACCAGGTCCAGGAGAGCCCCATATGGGAACCAGAGACAACAGATCGAGGTGAGGTCCACGTGGGACCACAGTTACAAGGTCCAGGTGAGGCGCTGTTGGCACCAGGGTTCACCTAGTCCAGGTGAGGCCCAGATGGCGACCAGTCACCAGATCCAGGTGGGACCAGCTAAGTACCAGATTCACCAGGCCCATGTGAAGCCCAAGGGGTGACCAGAGTCACCAGGTAAGGGTGAGGCCCAGAGGGGGAACCAGAGTAAACAGTTTAGTTTGCGGCCCAGAATGGGACCAAAGGTCCCTTTTCAAAGTGAGGTCCAAATGTGGAATAGAGTATCCAGGTCCCAATGGTTCCTGGGTTAGGACTAGAGTCACTAGGGCCGTGCAGGCCCAGATGGGGAACAGAATCACTAGGTCCTGGTGAGGCATAGCATAAGACCACAGTCAGTAGTATCAGGTGAGCCCCTTGTGGGAACCAGAGCCACTCAACCAGCTGAGTCCCAGGTCCATGTGAGGCCCACGTGAGGACCAGATTCATCAGGTCGAATTGAGGCATAGCTGGGGACAAGAGTCACCAGGTCTGGGTGCGGCCTAGGTGGGGCAAGATTCAGCAGTTCTGAGATAGGTCAAAGTGGGGACGAGAAACACCAGGTCCAGGTGAGGCCAAACTGAGGACCAGAGTCACCAGATCCAGGTGAGGTCCAGGTGGGGACCAGAATCACCAGGTCCAGGTGATGCCCAGGTGGTGACCAGGGTTACCAGGTCCGGGTGAGGACCAGGAAAGGACCAGATTCACCAGGTCCAAGTGAGGCCCACGTGGGGACCTGTGTCACCAGGTTGGGTGAGCCCCAGTTGGCAACCCCACTCACTAGGGCCAGGTGAGGCCAACCTGGAGGCCATGCAGAGGAACCGTGTCCCGGTGATGCCCAGGTAGGGACGAGAGTTACAAGGTCCAGCTGAGGCCAACCTGCAGGCCATGCAGTGGATGCATGTCCCGATGAAGCCAAGGTAGGGATGAGAGTCACCAAGTCCAACTGATGCCCAGATTAAGCATATTCACTAGGTCCAGGTGAGGCCCAGTTGAGGACCAGAGTCCCCAGACCTGGTTGAGGCCTGGAGGGGTACCAGAATCCCATGGTCCAGGTGACATCCAGATGGGGACGAGAGTCACCAGGTCAGGGTGAGGCCCAGAGTGGTTCCAGAGTCTTTAAGTCCAGGTGAGGCTCAGCTGTGGAACAGAGTCACCAGGTACCAATGATGCCCAGGTGAGGACCAGAGCCACCAGGTCTGGGTGATGCGCAGATAGATTAGAGTCACAAGTTCCAGGTGAGGCCAAGAAAGTGTCCACAGCAATCAGGTCCAGGTGGTGAACAAAGTCACCATGACTAGCTGAGGCCCAGATGGGGACCAGATTCACCAGGTCCAGGTGAGGTCCAGGTGGTGACCAGACTCCCCGGGTCTGGCAGAGGACCAGGTAATGACCAGATTCACCAGGTCCAAGTGAGGCCCACGTGAGGACCTGAGTCACCAGGTATGGGTGAGGCCCCGGTGGCAACCCCACTCACCAGGTCCAGGTGAGGCCAACCTGCAGGCCAGTGTCACCAGATCCAGGTGAGGCCCTAGTGGGGACCGGAGTCACCAGGTAAATGTGAGTCTACAAGAACACCACAGGGACCAGGTCCAGGTGTGGTTCATGTGGGAACGAGAGTCACCAGGTCCAGGTGAGCCCCAGGTAGGGACCACAGTCACCGGGTCCAGATGAGGCCCAGGAATATAAGAGAGTATCCAGGACCCAATGATGCCCAGGTAAGGACCAGAGTCAACAGGTCCAGGAGAGGCCCAAATATGGATCAGAGTCATTGTGTTCCAGGTGAGGCCAGATGGAGACCACAGGAACCAGGTCCAGGAGAGCCCCATATGGGAAACAGAGCCACCAGATCCAGGTGAGGTCCAGGTGGGACCACAGTCACAAGGTCCAGGTGAGGCGCAGGAGGCAACAGAATTCACCAAGTCCAGGTGAGACCCAGGTGGCGACCAATCACCAGATCCAGGTGCGGACCAATTAAGGACCAGTTTCAGCAGGCCCATGTGAAGCCTAAGGGGTGACCAGAGTCACCAGGTAGGGTTGAGGCTCAGAGGGGGAACCAGAGTAACCAGTTTAGTTTGAGGCCTAGAATTTGACCAGAGGTCCCTCGTCAAAGTGAGGCCCAGGTGTGTTATAGATTATCCAGGTCCCAATGATGCCTGGGTGAGGACCAGAGTCACTAGGGCCATGCAGGCCCGGATGGCAAACAGAATCACTAGGACCTGGTGAGGCATAGAATAACACCACAGTCAGCAGAATCAGGTGATCCCCTTGTGGGAATCAGAGCCACTCTATCCCGCTGAGTCCCAGGTCCATGTGAGGCCCAGGTGAGGACCAGATTCATCAGGTCGAATTGAGGCATAGCTGGGGACAAGAGACACCAGGTCTGGGTGCGGCCTAGGTGGGGCAAGATTCTGCAGTTTTGAGTTAGTTCAATGGGGGGATGAGAGGCACCAGGTCCAGGTGAGGGCAAAGAGAGGACCAGAGTCACCAAATCCAGGTGAGGTCCATGTTGGAAAGAGAGTCACCAGGTCCAGGAGATGTCCAGGTGGGGACCAGAGTCACTAGATCCAGGTGAAGTCCAGGTGAGGACCAGAGTCACCAGATCCAGGTGAAGCCCAGGTGGTGACCAGAGTCACTAGGTCCAGATGAGGCCAGGTGAGGACCAGAGTTACCAGACAGCTGAGGCCCCGGTGGGGATCAGAGGCAACAGGTCTACTTGAGGCCCAGGTGTAGAACACAGTAACAAGGGCCAGGTGAGTCCCCGGTGTTGACAAGAGTCACCACGTCCAGGTGAGGCCCAGGTGGGGACCAGGGTCACCAGGGACAGGGGAGGCCCTTGAAAGAACCAGAGTCAAAAAGTTCGAGGTCAGGAGCAGGTTGCAACAAGGGTAAGCAGGTCCAAGTCAGGCCAAAGTGGGGTTAACAGTCACTAGGGCACGGTGAGACCCAGAGGGGGACCAGAGTGAACTGGTCAAGGTGAGGTCCAGTTGTGGAACACAGCCACCGGGTCCCAGTTTTGCCCAGTTGAGGACCATGGTGAACACGGCCAGGTGAGGCCCAGATGGGGACCAGAGTCCCCAAATCCAGGTGAAGCCCAGGTGGGGACCACAGTCACCAGATCCGGGATAGTCTCAGGTGCAGACCAGAATCACCAGATCCAGGTGAGGTGCAGGTGGCAACCACACTCACCAGGTCCCGGTGAGGCCCTCGTGGGGACCAGAGTCACGAGGTACATGAGAAGCTAGAAACACTGCAGTCACCAGGTCCACAAATGTCCATGGGGAACGAGAATCACCAGTTACAGTGGAGGACCAGATGGGGATCCGACTCAACATGTCCAGGTGAGACCCAGGTGGGAACCAGTGTCACCATGTCCAGGTGTGGCTCAGGTGAAGACCAGAGTTAATAGGTCCTGCTGGGTCACTGTTAGTGAACAGTGTAACGATATCCTGATGCTACACAGGTGGGTACCAGAGACACCAGGTCCTGGTGACCCCGAGAAGGGACCAGAGACCTGAGGTCCAGTTGAGGTCCCGATGGGAACCACAGTCACCATGTCAGGTGAGGCCATGCTTAGGATCAGAGTCACCAGTTACAGGTGAGGCCCAGGTGGAGCCAGAGTCACCTGGTACATAAGAGGCCAAAGTTAGGACCAGAGTTACCAGGATCAGGTCAATCCCAGAGGGTAATACAGTAACCATGTACCGATGATGCCCAGGTAGAACCAGAGTCACCAGGTCCAGATGAGGCGCAGGTGGGACCATGTTCACTAGATTCCAGTGAGGCCAGTTGAGGACCAGAGTCACCAGGTCAAGTTGAGGCCTAGAGGGATACCAGATTCACCTGGTCTACATGACATCCCGATGGTGAACCGAGTCCACATGTCAGGCTGAGGCCCAGAGGGGATCCAGATTCATCATGTCCAGGTGAGGCTCAGGTGTGGAACAGAGTATCCAGGTCATAATGGTCCACAGGTGAGGACCAGAGTCACCAGATCTGGGTGAGACCCAGTTAGGATCAGAGTCACCAGTTCCAGGTGAGGCCAAGAAGGAGTCCACAGCAATCAGGCCCAGGTGGGGAACAAAGTCACCAGGATTGGATGAGGCCCAGATGGGGACCAGATTCACCAGGCCCAGGTGATTCCCACGTGGTGACCAGAGTTACCAGTTCCGGGTGAGGACCAGGTAAGGACCAGATTCACCAGGTCCAAGTGAGGCCCGCGTGGGGACCTGTGTCACCAGGAATGGTTGAGGCCCAGATGACAACACCACTCACCAGGTCCAGGTGATTCCAAACTGCAGGCCATGCAGAGGAACAATATCCCGATGATACTCAGGTACTGACTAGAGTTACCAGGTCCAGGTGAGGCCAACATGCAGGCCATGCAGTGGAACCATGTCCCTATGATGCCCAGGTAGGGACCAGAGTCACCAGGTCCAAATGAGGCACAGATGGAGCATATTAACTAGGTCCAGGTGAGGCCCAGTTGAGGACCAGAGTCACCAGATCTGGTTGAGGCCTAGAAGGGTACCAGAATCTCCTGGTCCAGGTGACATCCAGATGGGGTCCAGAGTCACTAGGTCAGGGTGAGGCCCAGAGTGGTTCCAGAGTCATCATGTCCAGGTGAGGCTCAGGTGTGGAACAGAGTCACCAGATACCAATGATGCCCAGGTGAGGACCAGAGTCACCAGGACTGGGTGACGCGCAGATAGGATCAGAGTCACCAGTTCCAGGTGAGGCCAAGAAAGTGTCCACACCAATCAGGTCCAGGAGGGGAACCAAGTCACCAGGACTGGGTGAGGCCCAGATGGGGACCAGATTCACCAGGTCCAGGTGAGGCCCAGTTGGGGACCAGAGTCCCCGGGTCTGGGAGAGGACCAGGTAATGACCAGATTAAAAGGTCCAATAGGCCCACGTGGGGACCTGAGTCACCAGGTTTGGGTGAGGCCCAGGTGGCAACCCCACTCACCAGGTCGAAGTGAGGCCAACCAGCAGGCCAGAGTCACCAGATCCACGTGAGGCCCTAGTGGGCACCGGAGTCACCAGGTAAATGTGCGTCTACAAGAACACCACAGTCACCAGGTCCAGGTGTGGTTCATGTGGGAACGAGAGTCAACAGGTCCAGGTGAGACCCAGGTGGGGACAACAGTCACCAGGTCCAGATTGAGGCCTAGGTGGGGGAACCAGGGTCATCAGGACCAGTTGAGGCCAAAGGGCGGAGCAAAGTTATCATGTCCATGTGAGGCCCAGGTGCGGAACAGAGTAACCATGTCCCATTGATGCCAGGTGGGAAAAGAGTCGCAAGTCCAGACGAGGCCTAAGTCAGGAGTAGATTCACCAGGTCCTGTTGAGACCCAGTTGAGCACCAGTGTCCCCAGGTCTGGATGAGTCCCAGAGGGGACCAGAGTCACCCGGTTCTGGTGATATCCAGGTGGGGACCAGAGTCAGCACGTCAGTGTTAGGCCGAGAGGGGGACGAGAATCACTAGGTCCATGTGAGGCCCCGATGTGGAACTGGAAAACCAGGTCTCATGATGCCCATATGAGGACCTGAGTCACCAGGTCCAGCTGAGGTCCCTGTGGGAACCAGTCACCTCGTCCAGGTGAGGCCCAGGTGGGACCACAGCCACCAGGTCCAGGTGAGGCCCAGGTATATAAGAGAGTATCCAGATCCCAATGATGGCCAGGAAAAGACCAGAGTCAACAGGTCCAGGAGAGGCCCAAATATGGATCAGAGTCATTGTGTTCCAGGTGAGGCCAAATGGAGACCACAGGAAAGAGTTCCAGGAGAGCCCCATACGTGAAGCAGAGCCATCAGATCCAGGTGAGTTCCAGGTGGGTCCACAATCCAAGGTCCAGGTGAGGCGCAGGTGGCAACAGGATTCACCAAGTCCAGGTGAGGCCCAGGTGGCGACCAGTCACCACATCCAGGTGCAGACCAGCTAAGGACCAGATTCACCAGGCCCAAGTGAACCCCAAGGGGTGACCTGAGTCACGAGGTAAGGGTGAATCCGAGAGGGGCACCAGAGTAACCAGTTTAATTTGAGGCCCAGAATGGGACCAGAGGTCCCTGGTCAAAGAGGGGCCCAGGTGTGGAATAGAGTATCCAGGTCCCAATGATGCCTGGGTGAGGACCAGAGTCACTAGGGCCATGCAGGCCCAGATGGGGAACAGAATCACTAGGTCCTTGTGAGGCATAGAAAAAGACCCGAGTCACCAGTAACAGGTGAGACTCTTGTGGGAACCAGAGCCACTCTATGCAGCAGAGTCCCAAGTCCATGTGAGGCCCACGTGAGGACCAGATTCATCAGGTCAGTTCGAATTGAGGCATAGCTGGGGACAAGAGTCCCCAGGTCTGGGTGCGTCCTAGGTTTGGCAAGATTCTGCAGTTTTGAGTTAGGTCAAAGTGGGGACGAGAGACACCAGGTCCAGGTGAGACCGAACTGAGGACCAGAGTCACCAGATCCAGGTGAGGTCCAGGTGGGGACCAGACTCACCAGATCCAGGTGAAGTCCAGTTGGGGACCAGAGTCACTAGGTCCAGATAAGGCCCAGGTGAGGACCAGAGTTACTAGGTACACGTGAGGCCCCGGTGGGGATCAGAGGAAACAGGTCCATGTGAGGCCAGCTTGGGGACTATGGTCAAGAGGTGTACTTGAGGCCCAGGTGTAGAACACAGTAAGCAGGTCCAGGTGAGTCCCCGGTGGTGACAAGAGTAACCACGTCCAGGTGAGGCCCAGATGCGGACCAGGATCACCAGGTACAGGGGAGGCCCTTGAAAAACCAGAGTCAACAGTTCGAAGTCAGACTTAGGTGGCATCCAGGGTCAGCAGGTCCAAGTCAGGCCAAAGTGGGGTTCACACTCACTAGGGCACGGTGAGACCCAGAGGGGGACCAGAGTCACCTGGTCCATGTGAGGTCCAGGGGTGGAACACAGTCACCGGGTCCCAATTTTGCGAGTTGAGGACCATGGTTGACAAGGCCAGGTGAGGCCCAGATTGGGGATCTTCAATCTGGATCAGAGTCACCATTTCCTGTTGAGGATAAGAAGGAGTCCACAGCAATCAGGGCAAGATTGACGCCTAGGTCGGGTGACCAGAGTCATCAGGACCAGTTGAGGCCAAAGTGTGGAGCAAAGTTCTCATGTCCAGGTGAGGCCCAGGTGGGGAACAGACTAATCATGTCCCATTGATGCCAGGTGGGAAAAGAGTCACAAGGTCCAGACGAGGCCTAAGTGAGGAGTAGATTCACCAGGTCCTGTTGAGGCCCAGTTGAGGACCAGTGTCCCCAACTCCGGGTGAGTCCCAGAGGGGGACCAGCGTCACCCGGTTCTGGTGATATCCAGGTGGGGACCAGAGTCTTCACGTCAGGGTGAGGACCATAATGGGACGAGAATCACTAGGTCCAGGTGAGGCCCCGATGTGGAACTGAGAAACCAGGTCCCATGATGCCCATATGAGGACCTGAGTCACCAGGTCCAGGTGAGGGTCCTTGTGGGAACCAGTCAACTCGTCCAGGTGAGGCCGAGGTGGACCACAGTCACCAGGTCAAGGTTTCGCCCAGGTATTTAAGAGAGTATCCAGGTCCCAATGATGCCCAGGTAAGGACAGAGTCAACAGGTACAGGAGAGGCCCAAATATGGATCACAGTCATTGTGTTCCAGGTGAGGCCAGATGGAGACCACAGGAACCAGGTCCAGGAGAGCCCCATGTGGAAACCAGAGCCACCAGATCCAATTGAGGTCCAGGTGGGACCACAGTCACAAGGTCCAGGTGAGGCGCAGGTGGCAAGAGGATTCACCAAGTACACGTGGGGTCCAGGTGACGACCAGTCAGCAGATCCAGGTGCGGACCAGCTAAGGACCAGATTCACCAGGCCCAAGTGAAGCGCAAGGGGTGACCAGAGTCACCAGGTAAGGGTGAGGACCAGAGCGGGAACCACAGTAAACAGTTTAGTTTAAGGACCAGAATGGGACCAGAGGTCCCTGGACAAAGTGAGGCCCAGTTGTAGAATAGAGTATCCAGGTACCAATGATGCCTGGGTGAGGAACAGAGTCACTAGGGCCATGCAGGCCCAGATGGGGAACAGAATCACTAGGTCCTGGTGAGGCATAGAATAAGACCACAGTCAACAGTATCAGGTGAGCCCCTTGTGGGAACCAAAGACACTCTATCCAGGTGAGTCCCAGGTCCATGTGAGGCCCACGTGAGGACCAGATTCATCAGGTCGAATTGAGGCATAGCTGGGGACAAGAGTCACCAGGTCTGGATGCGGCCTAGGTGGGTCAAGATTCAGCAGTTCTGAGTTAGGTCAAAGTGGGGACGAGAGACACCAGGTCCTGGTGAGGCCAAACTGAGGACAGAGTCACCAGATCCAGGTGAGGTCCAGGTGGGGACCCGAGTCACCAGATCCAGGTGAAGCACAGGTGGGGACCAGAGTCACTAGGTCCAGATGAGGCCCAGGTGAGGACCAGAGTTACCAAGTACACGTGAGGCCCCGGTGGGGATCAGAGGCACAGGTCCATGTGAGGCCGGCTTGGGGACCATGGTCAACAGGTCTACTTGAGGCCCAGGTGTGGAACACAGTAAGCAGGTCCAGGTGAGTCCCCAGTGGTGACAAGGGTCACCACGTCCAGGTGAGGCCCAGTTGCGGACCAGGATCACCCAGGTACGAGAGGCACTTGAAAGAACCAAGTCACTTTTCGAGGTCGTCCGCGTGTTTCAGCCAGGGTCAGCAGGTCCAATTCATGCCAAAGTGGGGTTCACAGTACACTAGGCCATGGGATACCCAGATAGGCACCAGAGTCACGTGTCCAGTTAGGTTCATTTGTGAACAAAAAACCAGGTTCACCGCGTCCCAATTTTGCCCATTGAGGACATGGGTCCAAAAGTGCCAGGTGAGGCCAAGATTGGGACCGTTTCCCTCCAATCCAGTTGAAGCCCAGCTGGGACAACAGTCACCAGATCCATGGTATTCTCAGGTTCAGACCAAATCCGCAGGTCCAGTGAGGTCAGTTGGCAACCACTCTCTCCAGTCCTTGAGGCCCTGGTGGGGACCAGAGTCACGAGGTACATTACAAACTAGAACACTTGCAGCCACCAGGTTCCACATGATATCCACTGTTGGAACGAGAATCACCAGTTACAGGTTAGGACAGTGGGGATCTGACTCACAATTTTCCAGGTGAGACACGGTTGGAATACGAGTGTCCACCATGTGGCAAGGATTGGCCAGGTGAGACCAGATTGTAGGTCCGGCTGGGTCACTGTTAGTGTTACAGTGTAAACCATATCCTGTGGCTTACCGCCCGTTGGGTACCAGAGACACCAGGTCCTGTGTGCCCGGTGGGTAACCAAAACATGACTTCCAGGTGAGGTCCCGATGGGAACCACAGTCACGCAGGTCAGGTGAGGCCAGCTTAGGATCAGAGTCAAGAGTTACAGGTGAGGCCAGGTGAGCCAAGTCACCTGGTACAGAAAGCCAATCAGGACCAGACTTACCATGATCAGGTAGTCCCATTGGGAACAGAGAACGATGTTCCGATGATGCCCAGTAGACCGCAGCGTCACCAGGTCCCGATGAGGCGCAGGTGGGGAGCATATTCACTAAGTTCCTTCGGTGAGACAAGTTTGAGGACCAGTGTCACCAGTTATTGGAGCCCTGAGGGGTACAGATTCACCTGTCTAGGGACATCCATATGGAGACGCAGAGTCCCCATGTTCCATGGTGAGGCCCCGACGGATCCAGAGTCATCATTTCCAGGTTAGGCCAGTGTGGAACATAAGAGTATCCAGGTCCTAGTCCCACAAGTGAGGACCAGAGTCAACCATAAATCTGGGGTGAGGCCCAGTTAGATCAGAGTCACTGGGCAGTTCCAGTTAGGCCAAGAAGGAGTCCACAGCATCCATGTCCAGGTGGGTAACAAAGTTCACCAGACTGGGGTGATGCCCAGATGGGGCATATACACCAGGTCCAGGTGATTCCCGGTGGGTGACTAGGGTGTACTAGCCGTTGAGACCAGGTAAGGAACGAGATCACCAAGATACTGGGCCTACTTGGGGACCGTGTCCCATGTATGGGTGAGGCCCGGTGGCAGCCCACTCCCCAGGTCCAGGTGAGGCCACCTACAGGCCAGAGTCACCCATTCCAGGTGAGGCCCTAGTGGGACGGGATTCACAAGGTAAATGTATCCATGAAACACACAGTCACCAGATCCAGGTGTTGTTCATGTGGGAACGGGAGTCACCAGGTCCAGCTGAGACCCAGTTGTGGGGACTACAGTCACCATTTCCAATTGAGGCGCTGGTTTGGGGACGAGAGTCAT
>NW_023329855.1:0-30094 GCF_011100685.1 Canis lupus familiaris | reverse complement strand
TAGTGGGGGAGAGGTTGCGGGAAAAGCATGTGTGAGCACTGGGCCTGAACTCCCGTGTATCTGAGTTGAATACAGCGATTTCCAATGGCTTCTTCAATCAGAGTGTAGCTAGGTTCCAAATCCCATGTCCGAGTGGGTAGCAGACATCTGCCTCCCATGCATACACACTTCTGAGAGTTGAGCTTATGGCCTGTACCTCCACATCCAGCCTGCTGGTACCCTTGGCTTCTAAAAGGCCTAGGCTCGCTGTTTGACGGAAGTGCTGGGAGAGGTAATTGGAATCACCCGGCACACAAGACTAGTGCCTCCAAGCTCAGTTCAGCGATTTCCTAGTAATTCTGTGGTAGACTGGTGCTACATACTAAGTTCCATACGTGAGAGGGTAGCTGAACGCCTTGTCCAAAACCATCTTACTTCTGAGAGTTGAGCTCAGCCTCAGTCCCTCACAGTTCCACACTGCCTGCAGAGTGAGTTTCGCAGTCTTCAGCAGAGACGTTGCCAGAGGCTTCTGAGACGCAGGTAACAATGCAGACCTGGAGGGTATCCCCAGGTGCAGTAGACTGGTAATCTTGGAACCTCCTGACTCAGATACTGCTACCTTCTCACTGCCATAGGAATGCAGCTAGTTGACAGCAGCTGGCTTCAAGACATGCTTCCCTGTGAGAGCTGAGGACAGGGCAGAACCCTCCCGCATCCTGCCTGACTGTAGGAGTAGCTGCTAACATCCTATGTTAGTGGCTGGGAGAGGTTGCGGGAAAAGCATGTGTGAGCACTGGGCCTGAACTCCCGTGTATCTGAGTTGAATACAGCGATTTCCAACGGCTTTCTCAACCAGAGTGTAGCTAGGTTCCAAATCCCATGTACGAGGGTAGCAGACATCTGCCTCCCATGCATACACACTTCTGAGAGTTGAGCTTATGGCCTGTACCTCCACATCCAGCCTGCTGGTACCCTTGGCTTCTAAAAGGCCTAGGCTCGCTGTTTGACGGAAGTGCTGGGAGAGGTAATTGGAATCTCCCGGCACACAAGACGAGTGCCTCCAAGCTCAATTCACGATTTCCCAGTAATTCTTGTGGTAGACAGGTGCTACATACTAAGTTCCATGTGAGAGGTAGCTGAACGCCTTGTCCAAAAGCATCTTACTTCTGAGAGTTGAGCCACCCTCAGTCCCTCACAGTTCCACACTGCCTGCAGAGTGAGTTTCACACGTCTTCACCAGAGACGTTTGCCAGAGGCTTCTGAGTACAGTTAACAATGCAGACCTGGAGGGTATCTCCAGGTGCAGTAGTGGTAATCTTGGAACCTCCTGACTCAGAGTACTGCTACCTTCTCACTGCCATAGGAATGCAGCTAGTTGACAGCTGGCTTCAAGACATGCTTCCCTGTGAGAGCTGAGGACAGGGCAGAACCCTCCCGCATCCTGCCTGACTGTAGGAGTAGCTGCTAACATCCTAATGTTAGTGGCTGGGAGAGGTTGCGGGAAAAGCATGTGTGAGCACTGGGCCTGAACTCCCGTGTATCTGAGTTGAATACAGCGATTTCCAAGGCTTTTCAATCACAGTGTAGCTAGGTTCCTCCATGTCGGGTAGCACACTCCCATGCACATGAGAGTTGAGCTTATGGCCTGTACCTCCACATCCAGCCTGCTGGTACCCTTGGCTTCTAAAAGGCCTAGGCTCGCTGTTTGACGGAAGTGCTGGGAGAGGTAATTGGAATCCCGGCACACAAGACGAGTGCCTCCAAGCTCATTCACGATTTCCAGTAATTCTTGTGGTAGACAGGTGCTACATACTAAGTTCCATATGTGAGAGGTAGCTGAACGCCTTGTCCAAAAGCATCTTACTTCTGAGAGTTGAGCTCAGCCTCAGTCCCTCACAGTTCCACACTGCCTGCAGAGTGAGTTTCACACGTCTTCACCAGAGACGATTGCCAGAGGCTTCTGAGTACAGTAACAATGCAGACCTGGAGGGTATCTCCAGGTGCAGTAGAGTGGTAATCTTGGAACCTCCTGACTCAGAGTACTGCTACCTTCTCACTGCCATAGGAATGCAGCTAGTTGACAGCTGGCTTCAAGACATGCTTCCCTGTGAGAGCTGAGGACAGGGCAGAACCCTCCCGCATCCTGCCTGACTGTAGGAGTAGCTGCTAACATCCTATGTTAGTGGCTGGGAGAGGTTGCGGGAAAAGCATGTGTGAGCACTGGGCCTGAACTCCCGTGTATCTGAGTTGAATACAGCGATTTCCAATGGCCTTCTCAATCACAGTGTAGCTAGGTTCCAACTCCCATGTCGAGGGGTAGCAGACATCTGCCTCCCATGCATACACACTTCTGAGAGTTGAGCTTATGGCCTGTACCTCCACATCCAGCCTGCTGGTACCCTTGGCTTCTAAAAGGCCTAGGCTCGCTGTTTGACGGAAGTGCTGGGAGAGGTAATTGGAATCACCCGGCACACAAGACTAGTGCCTCCAAGCTCATTCAGCGATTTCCTAGTAATTCCTGTGGTAGACTGGTGCTACATACTAAGTTCCATACGTGAGAGGGTAGCTGAACGCCTTGTCCAAAACCATCTTACTTCTGAGAGTTGAGCTCAGCCTCAGTCCCTCACAGTTCCACACTGCCTGCAGAGTGAGTTTCGCAGGTCTTCAGCAGAGACGTTTGCCAGAGGCTTCTGAGACGCAGGGTAACAATGCAGACCTGGAGGGTATCCCAGGTGCAGTAGACTGGTAATCTTGGAACCTCCTGACTCAGAATACTGCTACCTTCTCACTGCCATAGGAATGCAGCTAGTTGACACAGCTGGCTTCAAGACATGCTTCCCTGTGAGAGCTGAGGACAGGGCAGAACCCTCCCGCATGCTGCCTGACTGTAGGAGTAGCTGCTAACATCCTAATGTTAGTGGCTGGGAGAGGTTGCGGGAAAAGCATGTGTGAGCACTGGGCCTGAACTCCCGTGTATCTGAGTTGAATACAGCGATTTCCAACGGCTTTCCTCAACCAGAGTGTAGCTAGGTTCCAAATCCCATGTACGAGCGGGTAGCAGACATCTGCCTCCCATGCATACACACTTCTGAGAGTTGAGCTTATGGCCTGTACCTCCACATCCAGCCTGCTGGTACCCTTGGCTTCTAAAAGGCCTAGGCTCGCTGTTTGACGGAAGTGCTGGGAGAGGTAATTGGAATCTCCCGGCACACAAGACGAGTGCCTCCAAGCTCAATTCACGATTTCCCAGTAATTTGTGGTAGACAGGTGCTACATACTAAGTTCCATATGTGAGAGGTAGCTGAACGCCTTGTCCAAAAGCATCTTACTTCTGAGAGTTGAGCTCACCCTCAGTCCCTCACAGTTCCACACTGCCTGCAGAGTGAGTTTCACGTCTTCACCAGAGACGATTGCCAGAGGCTTCTGAGTACAGTTAACAATGCAGACCTGGAGGGTATCCAGGTGCAGTAGAGTGGTAATCTTGGAACCTCCTGACTCAGATACTGCTACCTTCTCACTGCCATAGGAATGCAGCTAGTTGACAGCTGGCTTCAAGACATGCTTCCCTGTGAGAGCTGAGGACAGGGCAGAACCCTCCCGCATCCTGCCTGACTGTAGGAGTAGCTGCTAACATCCTATGTTAGTGGCTGGGAGAGGTTGCGGGAAAAGCATGTGTGAGCACTGGGCCTGAACTCCCGTGTATCTGAGTTGAATACAGCGATTTCCAACGGCTTCTCAATCAGAGTGTAGCTAGGTTCCAAATCCCATGTCCGAGTGGGTAGCAGACATCTGCCTCCCATGCATACACTTCTGAGAGTTGAGCTTATGGCCTGTACCTCCACATCCAGCCTGCTGGTACCCTTGGCTTCTAAAAGGCCTAGGCTCGCTGTTTGACGGAAGTGCTGGGAGAGGTAATTGGAATCACCCGGCACACAAGACTAGTGCCTCCAAGCTCAGTTCAGCGATTTCCTAGTAATTCTGTGGTAGACTGGTGCTACATACTAAGTTCCATACGTGAGAGGTAGCTGAACGCCTTGTCCAAAAGCATCTTACTTCTGAGAGTTGAGCTCACCTCAGTCCCTCACAGTTCCACACTGCCTGCAGAGTGAGTTTCGCAGGTCTTCAGCAGAGACGATTGCCAGAGGCTTCTGAGACGCAGGGTAACAATGCAGACCTGGAGGGTATCCCAGGTGCAGTAGACTGGTAATCTTGGAACCTCCTGACTCAGATACTGCTACCTTCTCACTGCCATAGGAATGCAGCTAGTTGACACAGCTGGCTTCAAGACATGCTTCCCTGTGAGAGCTGAGGACAGGGCAGAACCCTCCCGCATCCTGCCTGACTGTAGGAGTAGCTGCTAACATCCTAATGTTAGTGGCTGGGAGAGGTTGCGGGAAAAGCATGTGTGAGCACTGGGCCTGAACTCCCGTGTATCTGAGTTGAATACAGCGATTTCCAACGGCTTTCCTCAACCAGAGTGTAGCTAGGTTCCAAATCCCATGTCCGAGCGGGTAGCAGACATCTGCCTCCCATGCATACACACTTCTGAGAGTTGAGCTTATGGCCTGTACCTCCACATCCAGCCTGCTGGTACCCTTGGCTTCTAAAAGGCCTAGGCTCGCTGTTTGACGGAAGTGCTGGGAGAGGTAATTGGAATCTCCCGGCACACAAGACGAGTGCCTCCAAGCTCAATTCACGATTTC
Source organism: Canis lupus familiaris (assembly GCF_011100685.1). Classification (NCBI taxonomy): domain Eukaryota; kingdom Metazoa; phylum Chordata; class Mammalia; order Carnivora; family Canidae; genus Canis; species Canis lupus. The sequence continues at coordinate 25,412 of NW_023329855.1, read as the reverse complement.
CCAGTAATTCTGTGGTAGACAGGTGCTACATACTAAGTTCCATGTGAGAGGTAGCTGAACGCCTTGTCCAAAAGCATCTTACTTCTGAGAGTTGAGCTCACCCTCAGTCCCTCACAGTTCCACACTGCCTGCAGAGTGAGTTTCACACGTCTTCACCAGAGACGATTGCCAGAGGCTTCTGAGTACAAGTTAACAATGCAGACCTGGAGGGTATCCAGGTGCAGTAGAGTGGTAATCTTGGAACCTCCTGACTCAGAGTACTGCTACCTTCTCACTGCCATAGGAATGCAGCTAGTTGACAGCTGGCTTCAAGACATGCTTCCCTGTGAGAGCTGAGGACAGGGCAGAACCCTCCAGCATGCTGCCTGACTGTAGGAGTAGCTGCTAACATCCTATGTTAGTGGCTGGGAGAGGTTGCGGGAAAAGCATGTGTGAGCACTGGGCCTGAACTCCCGTGTATCTGAGTTGAATACAGCGATTTCCAATGGCTTCTCAATACAGTGTAGCTAGGTTCCAACTCCCATGTCGAGTGGGTAGCAGACATCTGCCTCCCATGCATACACACTTCTGAGAGTTGAGCTTATGGCCTGTACCTCCACATCCAGCCTGCTGGTACCCTTGGCTTCTAAAAGGCCTAGGCTTCGCTGTTTGACGGAAGTGCTGGGAGAGGTAATTGGAATCACCCGGCACACAAGACTAGTGCCTCCAAGCTCAGTTCCAGCGTTTCTAGTAACTTCCTGTGGTAGACTGGTGCTACCTACTAAGTTCCATCGTGAGAGGGTAGCTGAACACGCCTTGTTCCAAAAGCCCCTCTTATTTCTGAGAACTTGAGCTCAGCCTCAGTACCCTCACAGTTCCACAATGCCTGCAGAGTGAGTTTCGCAGGTCTTCAGCAGAGACGTTGCCAGTGGCTTCCTGAGACCGCAGGGGAAACAATGCAGATCCTTGAGGGTATCCCCAAGGTGCAGTAGACTGGTAATCTTGGACCTCCTGACTCAGAGTACTAGCTACTTCTCACTGCCATAGGAATGCAGCTAGTTGACACAGCTGGCTTCAAGACATGCTTCCCTGTGAGAGCTGAGGACAGGGCAGAACCCTCCCGCATGCTGCCTGACTGTAGGAGTAGCTGCTAACATCCTAATGTTAGTGGCTGGGAGAGGTTGCGGGAAAAGCATGTGTGAGCACTGGGCCTGAACTCCCGTGTATCTGAGTTGAATACAGCGATTTCCAACGGCTTTCTCAACCAGAGTGTAGCTAGGTTCCAAATCCCATGTACGAGCGGGTAGCAGACATCTGCCTCCCATGCATACACACTTCTGAGAGTTGAGCTTATGGCCTGTACCTCCACATCCAGCCTGCTGGTACCCTTGGCTTCTAAAAGGCCTAGGCTCGCTGTTTGACGGAAGTGCTGGGAGAGGTAATTGGAATCTCCCGGCACACAAGACGAGTGCCTCCAAGCTCATTCACGATTTCCAGTAATTCTGTGGTAGACAGGTGCTACATACTAAGTTCCATATGTGAGAGGTAGCTGAACGCCTTGTCCAAAAGCATCTTACTTCTGAGAGTTGAGCCACTCAGTCCCTCACAGTTCCACACTGCCTGCAGAGTGAGTTTCACGTCTTCACCAGAGACGATTGCCAGAGGCTTCTGAGTACAGGTAACAATGCAGACCTGGAGGGTATCTCCAGGTGCAGTAGAGTGGTAATCTTGGAACCTCCTGACTCAGTACTGCTACCTTCTCACTGCCATAGGAATGCAGCTAGTTGACAGCTGGCTTCAAGACATGCTTCCCTGTGAGAGCTGAGGACAGGGCAGAACCCTCCCGCATCCTGCCTGACTGTAGGAGTAGCTGCTAACATCCTAATGTTAGTGGCTGGGAGAGGTTGCGGGAAAAGCATGTGTGAGCACTGGGCCTGAACTCCCGTGTATCTGAGTTGAATACAGCGATTTCCAATGGCTTTTCAATCACAGTGTAGCTAGGTTCCAATCCCATGTCCGAGTGGGTAGCAGACATCTGCCTCCCATGCATACACACCTTCTGAGAGTTTGAGCTTATGGCCTGTACCTCCACAGCCAGCCGTGCTGGTACCCTTGGCTTCTAAAAGGCCTAGGCTCGCTGTTGACGGAAGTGCTGGGAGAGGTAATTGGAATCACCCGGCACACAAGACTAGTGCCTCCAAGCTCAGTCCAGCGATTTCCTAGTAATTCCTGTGGTAGACTGGTGCTACATACTAAGTTCCATACGTGAGAGGGTAGCTGAACGCCTTGTCCAAAAGCCATCTTACTTCTGAGAGTTGAGCTCAGCCTCAGTCCCTCACAGTTTCCACACTGCCTGCAGAGTGAGTTTCGCAGGTCTTCAGCAGAGACGTTTGCCAGAGGCTTCTGAGACGCAGGGTAACAATGCAGACCTGGAGGGTATCCCAGGTGCAGTCGACTGGTAATCTTGGAACCCTCCTGACTCAGAGTACTGCTACCTTCTCACTGCCATAGGAATGCAGCTAGTTGACATCTAGCTGGCTTCAAGACATGCTTCCCTGTGAGAGCTGAGGACAGGGCAGAACCCTCCCGCATGCTGCCTGACTGTAGGAGTAGCTGCTAAACATCCTAATGTTAGTGGCTGGGAGAGGTTGCGGGAAAAAGCATGTGTGAGCACTGGGGCCTGAACCTCCCGTGTATCTGAGTTGAATACAGCGATTTCCAACGGCTTTCCTTCCTCAATCAGAGTGTAGCTAGGTTCCAATCCCATGTACGAGCGTGGGTAGCAGACATCTGCCTCCCATGCATACACACTTCTGAGAGGTGAGCTTATGGCCTGTACCTCCACATCCAGCCTGCTGGTACCCTTGGCTTCTAAAAGGCCTAGGCTCGCTGTTGACGGAAGTGCTGGGAGAGGTAATTGGAATCTCCCGGCACACAAGACGAGTGCCTCCAAGCTCAATTCACGATTTCCCAGTAATTCTTGTGGTAGACATGTGCTACATACTAAGTTCCATATGTGAGAGGTAGCTGAACGCCTGTCCAAAAGCATCTTACTTCTGAGAGTTGAGCCCACCCTCAGTCCCTCACACTTCCAACCTGCCTGCAGAGTGAGTTTATCACACGTCTTCACCAGAGACGATTGCCAGAGGCTTCTGAGTACAAGTTAACAATGCAGACCTGGAGGGTATCTCCAGGTGCAGTAGAGTGGTAATCTTGGAACCTCCTGACTCAGAGTACTGCTACCTTCTCACTGCCATAGGAATGCAGCTAGTTGACAGCTGGCTTCAGACATGCTTCCCTGTGAGAGCTGAGGACAGGGCAGAACCCTCCCGCATCTGCCTGACTGTAGGAGTAGCTGCTAACATCCTAACTGTTAGTGGCTGGGAGAGGTTGCGGGAAAAGGCATGTGTGAAGCACTGGGCCTGAACTCCCTGTGTATCTGAGTTGAATACAGCGATTTCCAATGGCCTTCTTCAATCACAGTGTAGCTAGGTTCCAACTCCCATGTCCGAGTGGGTAGCAGACATCTGCCTCCCATGCATACCCACTTCTGAGAGTTGAGCTTATGGCCTGTACCTCCACATCCAGCCTGCTGGTACCCTTGGCTTCTAAAAGGCCTAGGCCTCGCTGTTTGACGGAAGTGGCTGGGAGAGGTAATTGGAATCACCCGGCACACAAGACTAGTGCCATCCAAGCTCAGTTCAGAGCGATTTCCTAAGTAATTCCTGTGGTAGACTGGTGCTACATACTAAGTTCCATAACGTGAGAGGGTAAGCTGAACGCCTTGTCCAACACAATCTTACTTCTGAGAGTTGAGCTCAGCTCAGTCCCTCACAGGTTTCCACACTGCCTGCAGAGTTGCAGTTTCGCAGGTCTTCAGCAGAGACGTTTGCCAGAGGCTTCTGAGAGACGCAGGGTAACAATGCAGACCTGGGAGGGTATCACCCAGGTGCAGTCGACTGGTAATCTTGGAACCTACTCCTGACTCAGAATACTGCTACCTTCTCACTGCCATAGGAATGCAGCTAGTTGACCAGCTGGCTTCAAGACATGCTTCCCTGTGAGAGCTGAGGACAGGCAGAACCCTCCCGCATGCTGCCTGACTGTAGGAGTAGCTGCTAACATCCTAATGTTAGTGGCTGGGAGAGGTTGCGGGAAAAGCATGTGTGAGCACTGGGCCTGAACTCCCGTGTATCTGAGTTGAATACAGCGATTTCCAACGGCTTTCCTCAACCAGAGTGTAGCTAGGTTCCAAATCCCATGTACGAGCGGGTAGCAGACATCTGCCTCCCATGCATACACACTTCTGAGAGTTGAGCTTATGGCCTGTACCTCCACATCCAGCCTGCTGGTACCCTTGGCTTCTAAAAGGCCTAGGCTCGCTTGTTTGACGGAAGTGCTGGGAGAGGTAATTGGAATCTACCCGGCACACAAGACGAGTGCCTCCAAGCTCAATTCAACGATTTCCTAGTAATTCCTGTGGTAGACATGGTGCTACATACTAAGTTCCATACGTGAGAAGGTAGCTGAACGCCTTGTCCAAAAGCATCTTACTTCTGAGAGTTGAGCTCAGCCTACAGTCCCTCACAGTTCCACACTGCCTGCAGAGTGAGTTTCAGCACGTCTTCAGCCAGAGACGTTGCCAGAGGCTTCTGAGTACAAGTGAACAATGCAGACCTGGAGGGTATCTCCAGGTGCAGTAGAGTGGTAATCTTGGAACCTCCTGACTCAGAGTAATACTGCTACCTTCTCACTTGCCATAGGAATGCAGCTAGTTGACAGCTGGCTTCAAGACATGCTTCCCTGTGAGAGCTGAGGGACAGGGCAGAACCCTCCCGCATGCTGCCTGACTGTAGGAGTAGCTGCTAACATCCTTATGTTAGTGGCTGGGAGAGGTTGCGGGAAAAGCATGTGTGAGCACTGGGCCTGAACTCCCTGTGTATCTGAGTTGATACAGCGATTTCCAATGGCCTTCATTCAATCAGCAGTGTAGGCTAGGTTCCAACTCCATGTCCGAGTGGGTAGCAGACATCTGCCTCCCATGCATACACAACTTCTGAGAGTTTGAGCTTATGGCCTGTACCTCCACATCCAGCCTGCTGGTACCCTTGGCTTCTACAAGGCCTAGGCTCGCTGTTTGAACGGTAGTGCTTGGAGAAGGTAATGGAATCACCCGGCACACAAGACTAGTGCCTCCAAGCTACAGTCCCAGCGATTTCCTAGTAATTCCTTTGGGGTAGACTGTGCTGTACATAGCTAAGTTCCATACCTGTGCGAGTGGTAGCTGAACGCTCATTGTCCAAAAGCATCCTTACCTCTTGAGAGTTGCAGCTCAGCCTCAGTCCCTCCACAGTTCCACACTGCCTGCCAGAGCTGAGTTTCGGCAGGTCTTCCAGAGAGACATTTGCCAGAGGCTTCTGAGACGCAGGGTAACAATGCAGACCTGGAGGGTATCCTCCCAGGTGCAGTAGACTGGTAATCTGTGAACCTCCTGACTCGAGTACTGCGGTGGTTGGGGGGGGGGCTACACCTTCTCACTGCCATAGGTGAATGCAGCTAGTTGACAGCTGGCTTCAGACATGCTACCCGGTGAGAGCGGAGGACAGGGCAAGAACCCTCCCGCATCCTGTGCCTGTACTGTAGGAGGAGTAGCTACGCATCCTAATGTTTCGTGGCTGAGAGAGGTTGCGGGAAAAGCATGTGGGAGCACTGGGCCTGAACTCCCGTGTATCTGAGTTGAATACAGCGATTTCCAACGGCTTTCCTCAACCAGAGTGTAGCTAGGTTCCAAATCCCATGTACGAGCGGTAGCAGACATCTGCCTCCATGCATACACACTTCTTGAGAGTTGAGCTTATGGCCTGTACCTCCACATCCAGCCTGCTGGTACCCTTGGCTTCTAAAAGGCCTAGGCTCGCGGTTTGACGGAAAGTGCTGGGAGAGGTAATTGGAATCTCCCGGCACACAAGACGGTGCCTCCAAGCTCAATTTCACGATTTCCCAGTAATTTCTTGTGTAGAGCAGGTGCTACATACTAAGTTCCATATGTGAGAAGGTAGCTGAACGCCTTGTCCAAAAAGCATCTTACTTCTGAGAGTTGAGCTCACCCTCAGTCCCTCACAGTTCACCACTGCCTGCAGAGTGAGTTTACACGTCTTCACCAGAGACGATTGCCAGAGGCTTCTGAGTACAAGTTAACAATGCAGACCTGGAAGGTATCTCCAGGTGCAGTAGAGTGGTAATCTTGGAACCTCCTGACCTCAGAGTACTGCTACCTTGCTCACTGCCATAGGAATGCAGCTAGTTGACAGCTGGCTTCAAGACATGCTCCCTGTGAGAGCTGAGGACAGGGCAGAACCCTCCCGCATCCTGCCTGACTGTAGGAGTAGCTGCTAACATCCTATGTTAGTGCTGGGAGAGGTTGCGGGAAAAGCATGTGTGAGGCACTGGCCTGAACTCCCGGTATCTGAGTTGAATACAGCGATTTTCCAAGGCCTTCTTCAAGCACAGTGTAGCTAGGTTTCCAAACTCCCATGTCCCGAGTGGGTAGCGACATCTGCCTCCCATGCATACACACTGCTTGAGTTGAGCTTATGGCCTTGTACCTCCACAATCCAGCCTGCTGGTACCCTTGGCTTCTAAAAAGGCCTAGGCTCGCTGTTTTGACGGAAGTGCTGGGAGAGTAATTGGAATCACCCGTGCACACAAGACTAGTGCCTCCAAGCTCAGTCAGCGATTTTCCTAGTAATTCCTGTGGTAGACTGGTGCTACATACTAAGTTCCATACGTGAGAGGGTAGCTGAACGCCTTGTCCAAAACCATCTTAATTCTGAGAGTTGAGCTCAGCCTCAGTCCCTCACAAGTTCCACAACTGCCTGCAGAGTGAGTTTCGCAGGTCTTCAGCAGAGACGTTTGCCAGAGGCTTCTGAGACGCAGGGTTAACAATGCAAGACCTGGAGGGTATCCCCAGGTGCCAGTAGACTGGTAATCTTGGAACCTCCTGACTCAGAGTACTGCTACCTTTCTCATGCCATAGGAATGCAGCTAGTTGACAGCATAGCTGCTTCAAGACATTCTTCCCTGAGAGAGCTGAGGACAGGGCAGAACCCTCCCGCATCCTGCCTGACTGTAGGAGTAGCTGCTAACCTCCTAATGTTAGTGGCTGGGAGAGGTTGCGGGAAAAGCATGTGTGAGCACTGGGCCTGAACTCCCGTGTATCTGAGTTGAATACAGCGATTTCCAACGGCTTTCCTCAACCAGAGTGTAGCTAGGTTCCAAATCCCATGTACGAGCGGGTAGCAGACATCTGCCCTCCCATGCATACACACTTCTGAGAGTTGAGCTTATGGCCTGTACCTCCACATCCAGCCTGCTGGTACCCTTGGCTTCTAAAAGGCCTAGGCTCGCTGTTTTGACGGAAGTGCTGGGAGAGGTAATTGGCATCTCCCGGCACACAAGACGAGTGCCTCCAAGCTCAATTCACGATTTCCCAGTAATTCTTGTGGTAGACAGGTGCTACATACTAAGTTCATATGTGAGAAGGTAGCTGAACGCCTTGTGCCAAAAGCATCTTACTTCTGAGAGTTGAGCTCACCCTCAGTCCCTCACAGTTCCACACTGCCTGCAGAGTGAGTTTCACACGTCTTCACCAGAGACGATTGCCAGAGGCTTCTGAGTACAAGTTAACAATGCAGACCTGGAGGGTATCTCCAGGTGCAGTAGAGTGGTAATCTTGGAACCTCCTGACTCAGAAGTACTGCTACCTTCTCACTGCCATAGGAATGCAGCTAGTTGACAGCTGGCTTCAAGACATGCTTCCCTGTGAGAGCTGAGGACAGGGCAGAACCCTCCCGCATCCTGCCTGACTGTAGGAGTAGCTGCTAACATCCTAATGTTAGTGGCTGGAGAGGTTGCGGGAAAAGCATGTGTGAGCACTGGGCCTGAACTCCCGTGTATCTGAGTTGAATACAGCGATTTCCAACGGCTTTCTTCAATCCAGAGGGTAGCTAGGTTCCAAATCCCATGTACCAGCGGATAGCAGACATCTGCCTCCCATGCATACACACTTCTGAGAGTTGAGCTTATGGCCTGTACCTCCACATCCAGCCTGCTGGTACCCTTGGCTTCTAAAGGCCTAGGCTCGCTGTTTGACGGAAGTGCTGGGAGAGGTAATTGGAATCACCCGGCACACAAGACTAGTGCCTCCAAGCTCAGTTCAGCGATTTCCTAGTAATTCCTGTGGTAGACTGGTGCTACATACTAAGGTTCCATACGTGAGAGGGTAGCTGAACGCCTTGTCCAAAAGCATCTTACTTCTGAGAGTTGAGCTCAAGCCTCAGTCCCTCACAGTTCCACACTGCCTGCAGAGTGAGTTCGCAGGTCTTCACCAGAGACGTTTGCCAGAGGCTTCTGAGACGCAGGTAACAATGCAGACCTGGAGGGTATCCCAGGTGCAGTAGACTGGTAATCTTGGAACCTCCTGACTCAGAATACTGCTACCTTCTCACTGCCATAGGAATGCAGCTAGTTGACAGCTGGCTTCAAGACATGCTTCCCTGTGAGAGCTGAGGACAGGGCAGAACCCTCCCGCATCCTGCCTGACTGTAGGAGTAGCTGCTAACATCCTAATGTTAGTGGCTGGGAGAGGTTGCGGGAAAAGCATGTGTGAGCACTGGGCCTGAACTCCCGTGTATCTGAGTTGAATACAGCGATTTCCAACGGCTTTCCTCAATCCAGAGTGTAGCTAGGTTCCAAATCCCATGTACGAGCGGGTAGCAGACATCTGCCTCCCATGCATACACACTTCTGAGAGTTGAGCTTATGGCCCTGTAACCTCCACATCCAGCCTGCTGGTACCCTTGGCTTCTAAAAGGCCTAGGCTCGCTGTTTGACGGAAGTGCTGGGAGAGGTAATTGGAATCATCCCGGCACACAAGACTAGTGCCTCCAAGCTCAATTCCACGATTTCCTAGTAATTCTTGTGGTAGACTGGTGCTACATACTAAGTTCCATATGTGAGAAGGGTAGCTGAACGCCTTGTCCAAAAGCAATCTTACTTCTGAGAGTTGAGCTCAGCCTCAGTCCCTCACAGTTCCACACTGCCTGCAGAGTGAGTTTCAGCAGTACTTCACCAGAGACGATTGCCAGAGGCTTCTGAGTACCAGGGTAACAATGCAGACCTGGAGGGTATCTCCAGGTGCAGTCGACTGGTAATCTTGAACATCCTGACTCAGAAGTACTGCTACCTTCTCACTGCCATAGGAATGCAGCTAGTTGACAGCTGGCTTCAAGACATGCTTCCCTGTGAGAGCTGAGGACAGGGCAGAACCCTCCCGCATCCTGCCTGACTGTAGGAGTAGCTGCTAACATCCTAATGTTAGTGGCTGGGAGAGGTTGCGGGAAAAGCATGTGTGAGCACTGGGCTGAACTCCCGTGTATCTGAGTTGAATACAGCGATTTCCAATGGCCTTTCCTTCATCACAAGTGAAGCTAGGTTCCACCTCCCATGTCCGAGTGGGTAGCAGACATCTGCCTCCCATGCATACACACTTCTGAGAGTTGAGCTTATGGCCTGTACCTCCACATCCAGCCTGCTGGTACCCTTGGCTTCTAAAAGGCCTAGGCTCGCTGTTTGACGGAAGTGCTGGGAGAGGTAATTGGAATCACTCCGGCACACAAGACGATTGCCTCCAAGCTCAGTTCAGCGATTTCCTAGTAATTCCTGTGGTAGACTGGTGCTACATACTAAGTTCCATACGTGAGAGGGTAGCTGAACGCCTTGTCCAAAACATCTTACTTCTGAGAGTTGAGCTCAGCCTCAGTCCCTCACAAGTTCCACACTGCCTGCAGAGTGAGTTTCGCATGTCTTCAGCCAGAGACGTTTGCCAGAGGCTTCTGAGACGCAGGGGTAACAATGCAGACCTGGAGGGTATCCCCAGGTGCAGTAGACTGGTAATCTTGGAACCTCCTGACTCAGAATACTGCTACCTTCTCACTGCCATAGGAATGCAGCTAGTGACAGCTGGCTTCAAGACATGCTTCCCTGTGAGAGCTGAGGACAGGGCAGAACCCTCCCGCATCCTGCCTGACTGTAGGAGTAGCTGCTAACATCCTAATGTTAGTGGCTGGGAGAGGTTGCGGGAAAAGCATGTGTGAGCACTGGGCCTGAACTCCCGTGTATCTGAGTTGAATACAGCGATTTCCAACGGCTTCTCAATCCAGAGTGTAGCTAGGTTCCAAATCCCATGTACGAGCGGGTAGCAGACATCTGCCTCCCATGCATACACACTTCTGAGAGTTGAGCTTATGGCCTGTACCTCCACATCCAGCCTGCTGGTACCCTTGGCTTCTAAAAGGCCTAGGCTCGCTGTTTGACGGGAGTGCTGGGAGAGGTAATTGGAATCACCCGGCACACAAGACTAGTGCCTCCAAGCTCAGTTCAGCGATTTCCTAGTAATTCCTGTGGTAGACTGGTGCTACATACTAAGTTCCATACGTGAGAGGGTAGCTGAACGCCTTGTCCAAAACCATCTTACTTCTGAGAGTTGAGCTCAGCCTCAGTCCCTCACAGTTCCACACTGCCTGCAGAGTGAGTTTCGCAGGTCTTCAGCAGAGACGTTTGCCAGAGGCTTCTGAGACGCAGGGTAACAATGCAGACCTGGAGGGTATCCCCAGGTGCAGTAGACTGGTAATCTTGGAACCTCCTGACTCAGAATACTGCTACCTTCTCACTGCCATAGGAATGCAGCTAGTTGACAGCTGGCTTCAAGACATGCTTCCCTGTGAGAGCTGAGGACAGGGCAGAACCCCTCCCGCATCCTGCCTGACTGTAGGAGTAGCTGCTAACATCCTTAATGTTAGTGGCTGGAGAGGGTTGCGGGAAAAGCATGTGTGAGCACTGGGCCTGAACTCCCGTGTATCTGAGTTGAATACAAGCGATTTTCCAACGGCTTTCCTCAACACAGAGTGTAGCTAGGGTTCCAATCCCATGTACGAGCGGGGTAGCAGACATATGCCTCCCTGCATACAACACTCTGAGAGTGTGAGCTTATGGCCTGTACCTCCACATCCAGCCTGCTGGTACCCTTGGCTTCTAAAAGGCCTAGGCTCGCTGTTTGACGGAAGGCCTGGGAGAGGTAATTGGAATCTCCCGGCACACCAAGACGAGTGCCTCCAAGCTCAATTCACGATTTTCCCAGTAATTCTTGTGGTAGACAGGTGCTACATACTAAGTTCCATATGTGAGAAGGTAGCTGAACGCCTTGTCCAAAAGCCATCTTACTTCTGAGAGTTGAGCACACCCTCAGTCCCTCACACTTCCACACTGCCTGCAGAGTGAGTTTCACACGTCTTCACCAGAGACGATTGCCAGAGGCTTCTGAGTACAAGTTAACAATGCAGACCTGGAGGGTATCTCCAGGTGCAGTAGAGTGGTAATCTTGGAACCTCCTGACTCAGAGTACTGCTACCTTCTCACTGCCATAGGAATGCAGCTAGTTGACAGCTGGCTTCAAGACATGCGTCCCTGTGAGAGCTGAGGACAGGGCAGAACCCTCCCGCATCCTGCCTGACTGTAGGAGTAGCTGCTACATCCTTATGTTAGTGGCTGGGAGAGGTTGCGGGAAAAGCATGTGTGAGCACTGGGCCTGAACTCCCGTGTATCTGAGTTGAATACAGCGATTTCCAACGGCCTTTCCTCAACAGAGTGTAGCTAGGTTCCAAATCCCATGTACGAGCGGGTAGCAGACATCTGCCTCCCATGCATACACACTTCTGAGAGTTGAGCTTATGGCCTGTACCTCCACATCCAGCCTGCTGGTACCCTTGGCTTCTAAAAGGCCTAGGCTCGCTGTTTGACGGAAGTGCTGGGAGAGGTAATTGGAATCACCCGGCACACAAGACTAGTGCCTCCAAGCTCAGTTCAGCGATTTCCTAGTAATTCCTGTGGTAGACTGGTGCTACATACTAAGTTCCATACGTGAGAGGGTAGCTGAACGCCTTGTCCAAAACCATCTTACTTCTGAGAGTTGAGCTCAGCCTCAGTCCCTCACAGTTCCACACTGCCTGCAGAGTGAGTTTCGCACGGTCTTCAGCAGAGACGTTGCCAGAGGCTTCTGAGACGCAGGGTAACAATGCAGACCTGGAGGGTATCCCCAGGTGCAGTAGACTGGTAATCTTGGAACCTCCTGACTCAGAATACTGCTACCTTCTCACTGCCATAGGAATGCAGCTAGTTGACAGCTGGCTTCAAGACATGCTTCCCTGTGAGAGCTGAGGACAGGGCAGAACCCTCCCGCATCCTGCCTGACTGTAGGAGTAGCTGCTAACATCCTTATGTTAGTGGCTGGGAGAGGTTGCGGGAAAAGCATGTGTGAGCACTGGGCCTGAACTCCCGTGTATCTGAGTTGAATACAGCGATTTCCAACGGCTTTCCTCAACCAGAGTGTAGCTAGGTTCCAAATCCCATGTACGAGCGGGTAGCAGACATCTGCCTCCCATGCATACACACTTCTGAGAGTTGAGCTTATGGCCTGTACCTCCACATCCAGCCTGCTGGTACCCTTGGCTTCTAAAAGGCCTAGGCTCGCTGTTTGACGGAAGTGCTGGGAGAGGTAATTGGAATCTCCCGGCACACAAGACGAGTGCCTCCAAGCTCAATTCACGATTTCCCAGTAATTCTTGTGGTAGACAGGTGCTACATACTAAGTTCCATATGTGAGAAGGTAGCTGAACGCCTTGTCCAAAAGCATCTTACTTCTGAGAGTTGAGCCACCCTCAGTCCCTCACACTTCCACACTGCCTGCAGAGTGAGTTTCACACGTCTTCACCAGAGACGATTGCCAGAGGCTTCTGAGTACAAGTTAACAATGCAGACCTGGAGGGTATCTCCAGGTGCAGTAGAGTGGTAATCTTGGAACCTCCTGACTCAGAGTACTGCTACCTTCTCACTGCCATAGGAATGCAGCTAGTTGACAGCTGGCTTCAAGACATGCTTCCCTGTGAGAGCTGAGGACAGGGCAGAACCCTCCCGCATCCTGCCTGACTGTAGGAGTAGCTGCTAACATCCTTATGTTAGTGGCTGGGAGAGGTTGCGGGAAAAGCATGTGTGAGCACTGGGCCTGAACTCCCGTGTATCTGAGTTGAATACAGCGATTTCCAATGGCCTTCTTCAATCACAGTGTAGCTAGGTTCCAACTCCCATGTCCGAGTGGGTAGCAGACATCTGCCTCCCATGCATACACACTTCTGAGAGTTGAGCTTATGGCCTGTACCTCCACATCCAGCCTGCTGGTACCCTTGGCTTCTAAAAGGCCTAGGCTCGCTGTTTGACGGAAGTGCTGGGAGAGGTAATTGGAATCACCCGGCACACAAGACTAGTGCCTCCAAGCTCAGTTCAGCGATTTCCTAGTAATTCCTGTGGTAGACTGGTGCTACATACTAAGTTCCATACGTGAGAGGGTAGCTGAACGCCTTGTCCAAAACCATCTTACTTCTGAGAGTTGAGCTCAGCCTCAGTCCCTCACAGTTCCACACTGCCTGCAGAGTGAGTTTCGCAGGTCTTCAGCAGAGACGTTTGCCAGAGGCTTCTGAGACGCAGGGTAACAATGCAGACCTGGAGGGTATCCCCAGGTGCAGTCGACTGGTAATCTTGGAACCTCCTGACTCAGAATACTGCTACCTTCTCACTGCCATAGGAATGCAGCTAGTTGACAGCTAGCTGGCTTCAAGACATGCTTCCCTGTGAGAGCTGAGGACAGGGCAGAACCCTCCCGCATGCTGCCTGACTGTAGGAGTAGCTGCTAACATCCTAATGTTAGTGGCTGGGAGAGGTTGCGGGAAAAGCATGTGTGAGCACTGGGCCTGAACTCCCGTGTATCTGAGTTGAATACAGCGATTTCCAACGGCTTCCTCAACCAGAGTGTAGCTAGGTTCCAAATCCCATGTACGAGCGGGTAGCAGACATCTGCCTCCCATGCATACACACTTCTGAGAGTTGAGCTTATGGCCTGTACCTCCACATCCAGCCTGCTGGTACCCTTGGCTTCTAAAAGGCCTAGGCTCGCTGTTTGACGGAAGTGCTGGGAGAGGTAATTGGAATCACCCGGCACACAAGACTAGTGCCTCCAAGCTCAGTTCAGCGATTTCCTAGTAATTCCTGTGGTAGACTGGTGCTACATACTAAGTTCCATACGTGAGAGGGTAGCTGAACGCCTTGTCCAAAACCATCTTACTTCTGAGAGTTGAGCTCAGCCTCAGTCCCTCACAGTTCCACACTGCCTGCAGAGTGAGTTTCACACGTCTTCACCAGAGACGATTGCCAGAGGCTTCTGAGTACAAGTTAACAATGCAGACCTGGAGGGTATCTCCAGGTGCAGTAGAGTGGTAATCTTGGAACCTCCTGACTCAGAGTACTGCTACCTTCTCACTGCCATAGGAATGCAGCTAGTTGACAGCTGGCTTCAAGACATGCTTCCCTGTGAGAGCTGAGGACAGGGCAGAACCCTCCCGCATCCTGCCTGACTGTAGGAGTAGCTGCTAACATCCTTATGTTAGTGGCTGGGAGAGGTTGCGGGAAAAGCATGTGTGAGCACTGGGCCTGAACTCCCGTGTATCTGAGTTGAATACAGGAATTTCCAATGGCCTTCTTCAATCACAGTGTAGCTAGGTTCCAACTCCCATGTACGAGTGTGTAGCAGACATCTGCCTCCCATGCATACACACTTCTGAGAGTTGAGCTTATGGCCTGTACCTCCACATCCAGCCTGCTGGTACCCTTGGCTTCTAAAAGGCCTAGGCTCGCTGTTTGACGGAAGTGCTGGGAGAGGTAATTGGAATCACCCGGCACACAAGACTAGTGCCTCCAAGCTCAGTTCAGCGATTTCCTAGTAATTCCTGTGGTAGACTGGTGCTACATACTAAGTTCCATACGTGAGAGGGTAGCTGAACGCCTTGTCCAAAACCATCTTACTTCTGAGAGTTGAGCTCAGCCTCAGTCCCTCACAGTTCCACACTGCCTGCCGAGTGAGTTTCGCAGGTCTTCAGCAGAGACGTTTGCCAGAGGCTTCTGAGACGCAGGGTAACAATGCAGACCTGGAGGGTATCCCCAGGTGCAGTAGACTGGTAATCTTGGAACCTCCTGACTCAGAATACTGCTACCTTCTCACTGCCATAGGAATGCAGCTAGTTGACAGCTGGCTTCAAGACATGCTTCCCTGTGAGAGCTGAGGACAGGGCAGAACCCTCCCGCATGCTGCCTGACTGTAGGAGTAGCTGCTAACATCCTAATGTTAGTGGCTGGGAGAGGTTGCGGGAAAAGCATGTGTGAGCACTGGGCCTGAACTCCCGTGTATCTGAGTTGAATACAGCGATTTCCAACGGCCTTTCCTCAACCAGAGTGTAGCTAGGTTCCAAATCCCATGTACGAGCGGGTAGCAGACATCTGCCTCCCATGCATACACACTTCTGAGAGTTGAGCTTATGGCCTGTACCTCCACATCCAGCCTGCTGGTACCCTTGGCTTCTAAAAGGCCTAGGCTCGCTGTTTGACGGAAGTGCTGGGAGAGGTAATTGGAATCTCCCGGCACACAAGACGAGTGCCTCCAAGCTCAATTCACGATTTCCCAGTAATTCTTGTGGTAGACAGGTGCTACATACTAAGTTCCATATGTGAGATGGTAGCTGAACGCCTTGTCCAAAAGCATCTTACTTCTGAGAGTTGAGCCCACCCTCAGTCCCTCACAGTTCCACACTGCCTGCAGAGTGAGTTTCACACGTCTTCACCAGAGACGATTGCCAGAGGCTTCTGAGTACAAGTTAACAATGCAGACCTGGAGGGTATCTCCAGGTGCAGTAGAGTGGTAATCTTGGAACCTCCTGACTCAGAGTACTGCTACCTTCTCACTGCCATAGGAATGCAGCTAGTTGACAGCTGGCTTCAAGACATGCTTCCCTGTGAGAGCTGAGGACAGGGCAGAACCCTCCCGCATCCTGCCTGACTGTAGGAGTAGCTGCTAACATCCTTATGTTAGTGGCTGGGAGAGGTTGCGGGAAAAGCATGTGTGAGCACTGGGCCTGAACTCCCGTGTATCTGAGTTGAATACAGCGATTTCCAATGGCCTTCTTCAATCACAGTGTAGCTAGGTTCCAACTCCCATGTCCGAGTGGGTAGCAGACATCTGCCTCCCATGCATACACACTTCTGAGAGTTGAGCTTATGGCCTGTACCTCCACATCCAGCCTGCTGGTACCCTTGGCTTCTAAAAGGCCTAGGCTCGCTGTTTGACGGAAGTGCTGGGAGAGGTAATTGGAATCACCCGGCACACAAGACTAGTGCCTCCAAGCTCAGTTCAGCGATTTCCTAGTAATTCCTGTGGTAGACTGGTGCTACATACTAAGTTCCATACGTGAGAGGGTAGCTGAACGCCTTGTCCAAAACCATCTTACTTCTGAGAGTTGAGCTCAGCCTCAGTCCCTCACAGTTCCACACTGCCTGCAGAGTGAGTTTCGCAGGTCTTCAGCAGAGACGTTTGCCAGAGGCTTCTGAGACGCAGGGTAACAATGCAGACCTGGAGGGTATCCCCAGGTGCAGTCGACTGGTAATCTTGGAACCTCCTGACTCAGAATACTGCTACCTTCTCACTGCCATAGGAATGCAGCTAGTTGACAGCTGGCTTCAAGACATGCTTCCCTGTGAGAGCTGAGGACAGGGCAGAACCCTCCCGCATGCTGCCTGACTGTAGGAGTAGCTGCTAACATCCTAATGTTAGTGGCTGGGAGAGGTTGCGGGAAAAGCATGTGTGAGCACTGGGCCTGAACTCCCGTGTATCTGAGTTGAATACAGCGATTTCCAATGGCCTTCTTCAACCAGAGTGTAGCTAGGTTCCAAATCCCATGTACGAGCGGGTAGCAGACATCTGCCTCCCATGCATACACACTTCTGAGAGTTGAGCTTATGGCCTGTACCTCCACATCCAGCCTGCTGGTACCCTTGGCTTCTAAAAGGCCTAGGCTCGCTGTTTGACGGAAGTGCTGGGAGAGGTAATTGGAATCACCCGGCACACAAGACTAGTGCCTCCAAGCTCAGTTCAGCGATTTCCTAGTAATTCCTGTGGTAGACTGGTGCTACATACTAAGTTCCATACGTGAGAGGGTAGCTGAACGCCTTGTCCAAACCATCTACTTCTGAGAGTTGAGCTCAGCCTCAGTCCCTCACAGTTCACACTGCCTGCAGAGTGAGTTTCGCAGGTCTTCAGCAGAGACGTTTGCCAGAGGCTTCTGAGACGCAGGGTAACAATGCAGACCTGGAGGGTATCCCCAGGTGCAGTAGACTGGTAATCTTGGAACCTCCTGACTCAGAGTACTGCTACCTTCTCACTGCCATAGGAATGCAGCTAGTTGACAGCTGGCTTCAAGACATGCTTCCCTGTGAGAGCTGAGGACAGGGCAGAACCCTCCCGCATGCTGCCTGACTGTAGGAGTAGCTGCTAACATCCTAATGTTAGTGGCTGGGAGAGGTTGCGGGAAAAGCATGTGTGAGCACTGGGCCTGAACTCCCGTGTATCTGAGTTGAATACAGCGATTTCCAACGGCTTTCCTCAATCAGAGTGTAGCTAGGTTCCAACTCCCATGTCCGAGTGGGTAGCAGAACATCTGCCTCCCATGCATACACACTTCTGAGAGTTGAGCTTATGGCCTGTACCTCCACATCCAGCCTGCTGGTACCCTTGGCTTCTAAAAGGCCTAGGCTCGCTGTTTGACGGAAGTGCTGGGGAGAGGTAATTGGAATCACCCGGCACACAAGACTAGTGCCTCCAAGCTCAGTTCAGCGATTTCCTAGTAATTCCTGTGGTAGACTGGTGCTACATACTAAGTTCCATACGTGAGAGGGTAGCTGAACGCCTTGTCCAAAACCATCTTACTTCTGAGAGTTGAGCTCAGCCTCAGTCCCTCACAGTTCCACACTGCCTGCAGAGTGAGTTTCGCAGGTCTTCAGCAGAGACGTTTGCCAGAGGCTTCTGAGACGCAGGGTAACAATGCAGACCTGGAGGGTATCCCCAGGTGCAGTCGACTGGTAATCTTGGAACCTCCTGACTCAGAATACTGCTACCTTCTCACTGCCATAGGAATGCAGCTAGTTGACAGCTGGCTTCAAGACATGCTTCCCTGTGAGAGCTGAGGACAGGGCAGAACCCTCCCGCATGCTGCCTGACTGTAGGAGTAGCTGCTAACATCCTAATGTTAGTGGCTGGGAGAGGTTGCGGGAAAAGCATGTGTGAGCACTGGGCCTGAACTCCCGTGTATCTGAGTTGAATACAGCGATTTCCAATGGCCTTCTTCAATCACAGTGTAGCTAGGTTCCAACTCCCATGTCCGAGTGGGTAGCAGACATCTGCCTCCCATGCATACACACTTCTGAGAGTTGAGCTTATGGCCTGTACCTCCACATCCAGCCTGCTGGTACCCTTGGCTTCTAAAAGGCCTAGGCTCGCTGTTTGACGGAAGTGCTGGGAGAGGTAATTGGAATCACCCGGCACACAAGACTAGTGCCTCCAAGCTCAGTTCAGCGATTTCCTAGTAATTCCTGTGGTAGACTGGTGCTACATACTAAGTTCCATACGTGAGAGGGTAGCTGAACGCCTTGTCCAAAACCATCTTACTTCTGAGAGTTGAGCTCAGCCTCAGTCCCTCACAGTTCCACACTGCCTGCAGAGTGAGTTTCGCAGGTCTTCAGCAGAGACGTTTGCCAGAGGCTTCTGAGACGCAGGGTAACAATGCAGACCTGGAGGGTATCCCCAGGTGCAGTAGACTGGTAATCTTGGAACCTCCTGACTCAGAGTACTGCTACCTTCTCACTGCCATAGGAATGCAGCTAGTTGACAGCTGGCTTCAAGACATGCTTCCCTGTGAGAGCTGAGGACAGGGCAGAACCCTCCCGCATCCTGCCTGACTGTAGGAGTAGCTGCTAACATCCTAATGTTAGTGGCTGGGAGAGGTTGCGGGAAAAGCATGTGTGAGCACTGGCCTGAACTCCCGTGTATCTGAGTTGAATACAGCGATTTCCAAGGCCTTCTTCAATCCAAGTGTAGCTAGGTTCCAACTCCCATGTCCGAGTGGGTAGCAGACATCTGCCCTCCCATGCATACACACTTCTGAGAGTTGAGCTTATGGCCTGTACCTCCACATCCAGCCTGCTGGTACCCTCTGGCTTCTAAAAGGCCTAGGCTCGCTGTTTGACGGAAGTGCTGGGAGAGGTAATTGGAATCACCCGGCACACAAGACTAGTGCCTCCAAGCTCAGTTCAGCGATTTCCTAGTAATTCCTGTGGTAGACTGGTGCTACATTACTAAGTTCCATACGTGAGAGGGTAGCTGAACGCCTTGTCCAAAACCATCTTACTTCTGAGAGTTGAGCTCAGCCTCAGTCCCTCACAGTTCCACACTGCCTGCAGAGTGAGTTTCGCAGGTCTCAGCAGAGACGTTTGCCAGAGGCTTCTGAGACGCAGGGTAACAATGCAGACCTGGAGGGTATCCCCAGGTGCAGTCGACTGGTAATCTTGGAACCTCCTGACTCAGAATACTGCTACCTTCTCACTGCCATAGGAATGCAGCTAGTTGACAGCTGACTTCAAGACATGCTTCCCTGTGAGAGCTGAGGACAGGGCAGAACCCTCCCGCATGCTGCCTGACTGTAGGAGTAGCTGCTAACATCCTAATGTTAGTGGCTGGGAGAGGTTTGCGGGAAAGCATGTGTGAGCACTGGGCCTGAACTCCCGTGTATCTGAGTTGAATACAGCGATTTCCAACGGCTTTCTCAACCAGAGTGTAGCTAGGTTCCAAATCCCATGTACGAGGGTAGCAGACATCTGCCTCCCATGCATACACACTTCTGAGAGTTGAGCTTATGGCCTGTACCTCCACATCCAGCCTGCTGGTACCCTTGGCTTCTAAAAGGCCTAGGCTCGCTGTTTGACGGAAGTGCTGGGAGAGGTAATTGGAATCCCGGCACACAAGACGAGTGCCTCCAAGCTCATTCAGCGATTTCCAGTAATTCTGTGGTAGACTGGTGCTACATACTAAGTTCCATACGTGAGAGGTAGCTGAACGCCTTGTCCAAAAGCATCTTACTTCTGAGAGTTGAGCTCACCCTCAGTCCCTCACAGTTCCACACTGCCTGCAGAGTGAGTTTCGCAGGTCTTCAGCAGAGACGTTTGCCAGAGGCTTCTGAGACGCAGGTAACAATGCAGACCTGGAGGGTATCCCAGGTGCAGTAGACTGGTAATCTTGGAAACCTCCTGACTCAGAATACTGCTACCTCTCACTGCCATAGATGAATGCAGCTAGTTGACAGTGGCTTCAAGAACATGCTCCCTGTGAGAGCTGCGGACAGGGCAGAACCCTCCCGAATGCTGCCTGACTGTAGGAGTAGCTGAGCTTAACATCCTAATTGTGAGGGGCTGGGAGAGGTTGCGGAAAACGCATTGGTGAGGCACTGGGCCTTGAACCTCCCGCTTGTCTCGACGTTGAATACAGCGAATTCCCAACGACTTCTCCTTCAACCAGAGTTATGTAAGCTAGGTTCCAATCCCATGTACGAGCAGGGTTATAGCATACATATGCCTCCCATTGCATACACCACCTTCTGAGATAGAGCTTATGGCAATGTACCTCCCACATTCCCAGGCCTGCTGGTACCCTTGCTTCTAAAAGGCACTAGGCTCGCTGTTTGACGGAAGTGCCTGGGAGAGGTTCATTGGAATCTCCAGGGCACCACAAGACTAGTGCCTCCAAGCCTCAAGTTCCACGATTTCCCTCGTAATTCTCTGTGGGTAGACTGGTGCTACATACTAAGTTCCATGTGAGAGGTAGCTGAACGCCTTGTCCAAAAGCATCTTACTTCTGAGAGTTGAGCTCACCCTCAGTCCCTCACAGTTCCACACTGCCTGCAGAGTGAGTTTCACAGGTCTTCACCAGAGACGATTGCCAGAGGCTTCTGAGACAGTTAACAATGCAGACCTGGAGGGTATATCCAGGTGCAGTAGTAGAGTGGAATCTTGGAACCTCCTGACTCAGAAGTACTGCTACCTTCTCACTGCCATAGGAATGCAGCTAGTTGACAGCTGGCTTCAAGACATGCTTCCCTGTGAGAGCTGAGGACAGGGCAGAACCCTCCCGCATCCTGCCTGACTGTAAGAGTAGCTGCTAACATCCTAATGTTAGGGGCATGGAGAGGTTGCGGGAAAAGCATGTGTGAGCACTGGGCCTGAACTCCCGTGTATCTGAGTTGAATACAGCGATTTCCAACGGCTTCTTCAATCACAGTGTAGCTAGGTTCCAAATCCCATGTCGAGTGGGTAGCAGACATCTGCCTCCCATGCATACACACTTCTGAGAGTTGAGCTTATGGCCTGTACCTCCACATCCAGCCTGCTGGTACCCTTGGCTTCTAAAAGGCCTAGGCTCGCTGTTTGACGGAAGTGCTGGGAGAGGTAATTGGAATCTCGGCACACAAGACGAGTGCCTCCAAGCTCAATTCACGATTTCCAGTAATTCTTGTGGTAGACAGGTGCTACATACTAAGTTCCATATGTGAGAGGTAGCTGAACGCCTTGTCCAAAAGCATCTTACTTCTGAGAGTTGAGCTCAGCCTCAGTCCCTCACAGTTCAACACTGCCTCCCGAGGAGTTCCACACGTCTTCACCAGAGAGATTGCCAGAGGCTTCTGAGTACAAGTAACAATGCAGACCTGGAGGGTTATCCAGGTGGCAGTAGAGTGGTAATCTTGGAACCTCCTGACTCAGTACTGCTACCTTCTCACTGCCATAGGAATGCAGCTAGTTGACAGCTGGCTTCAAGACATGCTTCCCTGTGAGAGCTGAGGACAGGGCAGAACCCATCCCGATCCTGCCTGACTGTAGGAGTAGCTGCTAACATCCTATGTTAGTGGCTGGGAGAGGTTGCGGGAAAAGCATGTGTGAGCACTGGGCCTGAACTCCCGTGTATCTGAGTTGAATACAGCGATTTCCAACGGCTTTCCTCAATCAGAGTGTAGCCTAGTTCCAATATCCCATGTCCGAGTGGGTAGCAGACATCTGCCTCCCAATGCATACACACTTCTGAGAGTTGAGCTTATGGCCTGTACCTCCACATCCAGCCCTGCTGGTACCCTTGGCTTCTAAAAGGCCTAGGCTCGCTGTTTGACGGAAGTGTGGGAGAGGTAATTGGAATCATCCCGGACACACAAGACGATGCCTCCAAGCTCAATTCACGATTTCCCAGTAATTCTCTGTGGGTAGACTGGTGCTACATACTAAGTTCCATACGTGAGAAGGTAGCTGAACGCCTTGTCCAAAACCATCTTACTTCTGAGAGTGAGCTCAGCCCTCAGTCCCTCACAGTTCCACACTGCCTGCACGAGTGCGGTTTTCAGCACGGTCTATCAGCCAGCAGACGATTTGCCAGAGTTACTCTGGACGCTAAGCGGTAACAATGCAGACCTGGGAGGGTATCTCCAGGTGTCAGTCGAGTGGTCATCGTTGGGAACCTCCCTGACCTCAGAAGTACTGCTACATGTCTCACTGACATAGGAATTCAGGCTCACTTTGAGCAGCTAGCTGGCCTCAAGAATTGCTTCACTGTGCGAGAAGCTGAGGACAGGGCAGGAACCCTCCCGCATGCTGCCTGAGCTGTAGAGTAAGTAGCTGCTAACATTCCTTATGGTAAGAATGGCTGGGAGAGAGGTTGCTGGGAAAAGCATTCGTGTGCAGCACTGGGCCTGCTGAACTCCCGGGTTATCTGCGTTGAATACAATCGATTTTCCAACGGCTTTCCTCAACCAGAGTGTGTAGCTAGGTTTCCAAATCCCAATGTAACGAGCGTGGCGCAGGACACTCGGCCTCCCATGCATACACACTTCTGAGAGTTGAGCTTATGGCCTGTACCTCCACATCCAGCCTGCTGGTACCCTTGGCTTCTAAAAGGCCTAGGCTCGCTGTTTGACGGAAGTGCTGGGAGAGGTAATTGGAATCTCCCGGCACACAAGACGAGTGCCTCCAAGCTCATTCACGATTTCCAGTAATTCTGTGGTAGACAGGTGCTACATACTAAGTTCCATATGTGAGAGGTAGCTGAACGCCTTGTCCAAAAGCATCTTACTTCTGAGAGTTGAGCTCACCCTCAGTCCCTCACAGTTCCACACTGCCTGCAGAGTGAGTTTCGCACGTCTTCACCAGAGACGTTGCCAGAGGCTTCTGAGACAAGTTAACAATGCAGACCTGGAGGGTATCCCAGGTGCAGTAGAGTGGTAATCTTGGAACCTCCTGACTCAGAGTACTGCTACCTTCTCACTGCCATAGGAATGCAGCTAGTTGACAGCTGGCTTCAAGACATGCTTCCCTGTGAGAGCTGAGGACAGGGCCGAACCCTTTCCCGCATTGCCTGGCCTGCCTGTGTAGGAACTAGCTGCTAACTCCTTATGTTAGTGGCTGGAAGAGGGTTGCGGGAAAAGCATTGTGAGCACTGGCCCTGAACTCCCCCGTGTATCTGAAGTTGAATACAGCGATTTTCCAACTGGCATTTTCCATAACAGAGTGTAGCATAGGTTACAAACTCCCAGTCGTACGATGCGGTAGCAGACCATCTGCCTCTCCATGCCTTACACACTTCTGAGAGTTGAGCTTATGGCCTGTACCTTCCACATTACCAGACTGCTGGTACCCCTTCGGCTTCTAAAGGGCTAACTGCTCGCTGTTTGACGGAAGTGCTGGGAGGAGGTAATTGGAATACACCGGCCACACAAGAACTAGTGCCTCCAAGGTCAGTCCAGCGAGTTACTAATAATTCCTGTGGTAGACTGGTGCTAACTACTAAGTTCCATACGTGACGAGGGTATCTGACACTCTTGTCCAACGCATCTTTACTTCTGAGACGTTGAGCTCAGCCTCAGTCCCTCACAGTTCCACACTGCCTGCAGAGTGAGTTTCGCAGGTCTTCACCAGAGACGTTTGCCAGAGGCTTCTGAGACGCAGGTAACAATGCAGACCTGGAGGGTATCCCCAGGTGCAGTAGACTGGTAATCTTGGAACCTCCTGACTCAGATACTGCTACCTTCTCACTGCCATAGGAATGCAGCTAGTTGACAGCTGGCTTCAAGACATGCTTCCCTGTGAGAGCTGAGGACAGGGCAGAACCCTCCCGCATCCTGCCTGACTGTAGAGTAGCTGCTAACATCCTATGTTAGTGGCTGGGAGAGGTTGCGGGAAAAGCATGTGTGAGCACTGGGCCTGAACTCCCGTGTATCTGAGTTGAATACAGCGATTTCCAACGGCTTTCCTCAACCAGAGTGTAGCTAGGTTCCAAATCCCATGTACGAGCGGGTAGCAGACATCTGCCTCCCATGCATACACACTTCTGAGAGTTGAGCTTATGGCCTGTACCTCCACATCCAGCCTGCTGGTACCCTTGGCTTCTAAAAGGCCTAGGCTCGCTGTTTGACGGAAGTGCTGGGAGAGGTAATTGGAATCTCCCGGCACACAAGACGAGTGCCTCCAAGCTCAATTCACGATTTCCAGTAATTCTTGTGGTAGACAGGTGCTACATACTAAGTTCCATATGTGAGAGGTAGCTGAACGCCTTGTCCAAAAGCATCTTACTTCTGAGAGTTGAGCTCACCCTCAGTCCCTCACAGTTCCACACTGCCTGCAGAGTGAGTTTCACACGTCTTCACCAGAGACGATTGCCAGAGGCTTCTGAGTACAAGTTAACAATGCAGACCTGGAGGGTATCTCCAGGTGCAGTAGAGTGGTAATCTTGGAACCTCCTGACTCAGAGTACTGCTACCTTCTCACTGCCATAGGAATGCAGCTAGTTGACAGCTGGCTTCAAGACATGCTTCCCTGTGAGAGCTGAGGACAGGGCAGAACCCTCCCGCATCCTGCCTGACTGTAGGAGTAGCTGCTAACATCCTAATGTTAGTGGCTGGGAGAGGTTGCGGGAAAAGCATGTGTGAGCACTGGGCCTGAACTCCCGTGTATCTGAGTTGAATACAGCGATTTCCAATGGCTTCTCAATCACAGTGTAGCTAGGTTCCAACTCCCATGTCCGAGTGGGTAGCAGACATCTGCCTCCCATGCATACACACTTCTGAGAGTTGAGCTTATGGCCTGTACCTCCACATCCAGCCTGCTGGTACCCTTGGCTTCTAAAAGGCCTAGGCTCGCTGTTTGACGGAAGTGCTGGGAGAGGTAATTGGAATCACCCGGCACACAAGACTAGTGCCTCCAAGCTCAGTTCAGCGATTTCCTAGTAATTCCTGTGGTAGACTGGTGCTACATACTAAGTTCCATACGTGAGAGGGTAGCTGAACGCCTTGTCCAAAACATCTTACTTCTGAGAGTTGAGCTCAGCCTCAGTCCCTCACAGTTACACACTGCCTGCAGAG